>NC_045969.1:5133101-5253676 GCF_010909765.2 Amblyraja radiata
TTTAAAAGTATTTTGATTTCCAAATGCCTGCCTGACCTTGCTCCTCCTAACCCCTGTAGTAACCCTCAGGCCCATAGCCGTCCAATATATCTGCATTCTTCCAATGTTGTTTAGAGTTACAACATGGAAACAGGCACCGATCCTGGCCTCCCGTTCCCATATTTAGTCATTCCACTACCGGCAACCCGGCCTTCTGCTGTCAAAACTCTAAACTCTGGATCTCCTTCTCATAAAAGAGGAAGAGACGTCATGAATGAATGTTTTATTGTCACATTTGGCAAGTCACAGTGACATTCTTTGCTTGCGTACGTACGCAAGGTATGCAAATAGCTGCCACATAAAGGGCGGGGACAAAGTCACAAAGTATCCCGCACCAGGTCCACGTTTGTTCTTCCCTGCTTCCCCCCTCCCCCTCCCTCACGGCGTTCCCCGCACGCCAGGTCCTCCATTGTTCTCCCCCCTCCCTCACGGCGTTCCCCCCACGCCAGGTCCTCCTTTGTTCCTGCCCCCGCGCCGGCATTCTCACTCCCACGTGGTCCGTCCTCATCCGCCGGTCGGCGCCCTCGTCGATCGCCGCGCCGACCTCTCCGCTATCACCACCGAGTCCCCTCCTGGCGCAGGCCCAGGCCCCAGCCGCGCCCTCTGTCGACCCAGGCTCCGTCGACTGAGGAAAGTACTTCTCATATTTTTTTATTCAGCGCTTGTTTCGCTCTCCCTCACTGAGTGTGCAGTTCTCTTTTATCTCCACTAGCTAAATGGAAATGATGTCCTGGTTTGCAGGATAGGTTGAATTGAATTAAATTGAATAGATCAAATCTACCTGCATGCCGAACTGTTACAAATGCAGTTAAAAAAAGACGGCGTATATGAAACGAATAAACCTTCAAAATAAAACGCTGCTTAAAACTTGAACCTAATTATTATTGTGTTCTGCAACCCAGCTCTTGTGCTGTGATAAACATAATTAGGTTCTGGAAATTTACGATTGCAGCTCCCATACTTAGTCATTTTAATAATTTTCAATTACCCAGTTATACATGTCAAATCAACCAGAGGCTGAGTTTATAAGCTCTTAAATTGTAGGGGCAGAATTAGGCCATTCGGCCCATCAAGTCGACTCCGCCATTCAACCATGGTTGATCTACATTCCCCTCTCAACCACATTCTCCTGCCTTCTCCCCATAACCTCTGACACCCGTACTAATCAAGAATCTCAACCTCCGCCTTAAAAGTATCCATTGGAGGCCTCCACAGCCTTCTGTGGCTTTGAATTCCACAGATTCACCACCCTCTTGACCAAATAAATTCCTCATCTCCTATCTCAATGTAAGTCCTTCCATTCTGAGGCTGCGGCCTCTGGTCCTCGATGGATCTCTCCCACTAGGGGAAACATCCTCTCCACCCCCACTCAATGAGGGGAGACTTGATAAAGTATCTAAAACTTATGAACGGCACAGGGTTCTGGATGGAAACATTAAATACTAGAAGATATCACTTTAAAGTGAGAGGAGCAAAGTTCAAAGAGGGTGTGCGGGCCAAGTGTTTTTTACACATGGATGGTGGTGGAGGCACATTCAATAGGGGCATTTCAGATACTTTTAGATAGGTACATGGATATGTGGAGGGAATGGAGGGATATGGATCATGTGCAGTAAGAGGTGATTCATTTTATCTAGTTCCAGATAGGGGGCGGGAAGAAGAAAGGAAGAGGAGGAGCCAGAGGGCTGAGAGAGACCTGAGAAGGGAAGGAGACAATAAGGGCTGCCGGAAATTGGAGAAGTCATTGTTCAAGCCGCTGGGGTGCAGACTGCCCAAGCGGAATATGAGGTGCTGCTCCTCCAATTTCCGGTGGTGCTCCCTCTGGCCATGGAGGAACATCTTTGGAGCGTGGGAGGAGCACCCGGAGAAAACTCACGGGGAGAACGTACAAACTTCATGCAGACAGCACCCATAGTCAGGATCGAACTCGGGTCTCTGGCGCTGTAAGGCAGCAGCACCACCCCAGCATCAGCATCTGCAGATTTCTTCATGCTGTTTCAAGGAACGTGTTCCTTTTTCCATGTCGCCCATACCTGGCGCCAGACATTTGCTCCTTCCCATTATTACGGTCCGACTAAAGTGATTGCACTCGTCCTCTTCCACGTGAGCGGATTGCGGCTCTGCACTGCTGCTGCGCACTGCGCAAGGACTGGCAGCTGCCCGTGTTTATGGAGAGCAATTGCAGGGTGCTAAACCGCCATGAGAAAAATTCCCACGACTTGTGCTTTTTGCGTCTGAAAAAAAAAAAGTCCCGACCTGAAATGTCGCCCATCCATTCCTTCCACAGATGCTGTTTGACCCATTGAGTTCCTCCAGCACTTTATGCTTTGCTCAATGTTCCAGCATCTGCAGTTCCTTGTGTCTCTTGACTTTTTATACCCTCATTTTATTTTCAGGTATAAACTCCTGCAGAGTACGTTTGTGGCGACATTTTATAATTGCAACCACCATCTAATACTTAAACCAAAAACCCCCCACAAATAAGCAACTTTTTTCCCTTCAGCACTCAACCCTGGTGTAAGTTTAACTAAAGCGTGTGGTTTGTGTTCAGTTGTCCTTTGGGTCTTGACTAGTATGGGTGTCGGGGGTTATGGGGACCAGGCAGGAGAATGGGGTTAAAAGGGAGGGAAAGTCGGCCATGATTGACTGGCGGAGTAGACTTGAAGGGCCGAATGGCCTAATTATAAGCTTATGATGCCGCCCGTTTGGATTGTCGGGGGGGGGGGGGGGGGGATTTAGACGTGGTTATGGGAAAGGCTTTAATACACTGCTCGTGCTTCCTTCAATTGCTGCTAATTTGTCTCTCCTGCCAGCTGGTGATTTTTTTATTTGCTCTTTTGTTTCTGTCTCCCAATAACCACTCGCAGTTGAACCAGTGGATGCACGGCCAGCTCCAGACCGAGGGCTTACCACTCGACCAGGTATCCATTGGCTTGGCTTTTAACCAACGCTAACTGTGTGCGCTTTGTCAGAATCACTTCTCCTTGGGTTCTACCTACAACCTGCGTAGCCTGCCCTTGATAACAAGGATGAAATGCCCAATTAGGTTGGAGGGAGCTCTTTTGTAAGCCCGCATGTAAGGCATCATCTGTGGGTCTTCACACTCGCTGGCTGGACACCACGCAACAAATGCTTTTCACTGTACCTCAGTACACGTGACAATAAACTAGCAGCATCGTCAAGGACTGCTCTCACCCCAGCCACAGACTGTTTACCCTCCTACCATCCGGGAGGCGCTACAGGTCTCTCCGTTGATGGACCAGCAGGTCCAGGAACAGCTTCTTCCCTGCGGCTGTTACATTACTTAACTCTGTACCTCGGTGATTGCCAGTCCCCCCCCCCGGACACTCCTACCCCCAGAAAAAAAATTGCACTACGCCGACTGTATGTACGTATATATATTTATTGCTCATATTCTATGTTCGCTCTTCTGGGCAGATGATAACCGCATTTCGTTGTCTCTGTACTGTACACTGCACAATGACAATAAAGTTGAATCTGAATCTGAATCTGAATCTGAACTGACTGAGAGTCCTGAAAAATATCTACCTCATTGGTGACCCTCGGACTATCTTTGATCAGACCTTATCTTGCACTGGAAGTTATCCCCTTATCATGTATCTGTACACTGTAAATGGCTCGATTGTAATCACATACCCTCTTTCCGCTGACTGGATAGCACGCAACGAAAGCTTTTCACTGTACCTCGGTGCACGTGACTATACACTAAACTGACCTGAGGAGCTAGGATTTCTGCATCTCTCCCTATCACTGCATCCCTTGCACCCGTCTAATTTGAGCACAGCTTCGCTGCCAAATAATGTTCTCTTCCCAGCCTTGCAACTGAGGCCAGTCATAGTGTCCATCAGTGGATAGGTATATTCGCCTAGATCTCAACCACACCGTCTGTCTCGAATTCTCTTTAGAGAACGGGGTCCTTAACGGCTCTCTGTATGTTACTTAGGGTCTGGACTCACCGGGATTAAGATGGAGGAAATCGCTGAAGTGAAGATGGAAACTGAATTCCATCAGGACTCTGGGTATGAGGTGCACCATCAGAAGCTGGTGAGTGGCATTAGCAAGATGTTGCAAGTCATTTAACAAGTGTTAAGGGATGCATCAGCTCCGATCAGCTTAAACCTCAGTTCAAGGCAGCAGGCGGACCGAATGACTCCACCATTTAATAAATTGTTCACATTCTGTTCCCATTCTATTCCATGATGATGAATATCAGGCAGCCGTTCTGTGACACTTTGAACCTTGGAGCAATGGGCAGGAGCCTCAAGCACATTCCATTGCGTTTTTTTTCCTGTTCTTTGCTTCAATGTTGTAATCTAAACCTTTGCAAAATGTTGTTTCAATTGCTCTGGTCACAGTTTAAGAATAAGTGGGTCGGCCGTTTAGAACGGAGTTGAGGAAAAACGTTTCTCACCCAGAGAGTTGTGAATCTGTGGAATTCTCTGCCTCAGAAGGCAGCGGAGGCCAATTCTCTGGATGCTTTCAAGAGAGAGTTGGATAGAGCTCTTAAAGATAGAGGATTCAGGGGATATGGGGAGAAGGCAGGAACGGGGTACTGATTGTGGGTGATCAACCATGATCACAGTGAATGGCGGTGCTGGCTCGAAGGGCCGAATGGCCTACTCCTGCAACTATTGTCTATTGATGCCTGTTTTGGAGAACTATTGCTTTTTAACCTGTTTATTGGGGGCCAGTCACTAACCCTATTTTAAATTTTAAATATTTAATCAGGCCGTCAATTTCTGAATTCAGACTTCAGAATGGGCTTGATTGCATGCCTTTATTTTAAGTCTTAGATGTGCTAATTTAATTGATGCAACTGGGAATAAATGTAATCTGGTTGTTGTCAGTTTCAATTATTTTGGAAGATTGCCCCTTTGAATGTCAACCGATTTGCCATTCAGCGCAGGGCGGGTCTTGCAGAACGATGAAAAATGCTTTTCGCTGAGTGCTTTCCATTAAAAAATATATATATATATATCTCTGCCTGTCTCTGTTGCACTAATTGAATTTTTAGGCAGCGTTAAAAAATGTTTGTGTCCTTTGGAAATAAATTGAAGTCATTTGGTTTTGCGAAATGTCACCACCGTTCTCGAAGGATTAAGGATCTTGTATGTTTGGGGATTAATGAAACATAGACAGGCAGCTGTTTTGCTAATGATATATAAAGAGGCTGGATTCTCCATACAAGGATGGGGCCACATGCACGGGTTATAAAATCCACTGCTCGCTGCGAAAATGAGCCTGTGAGATCGGCCCCGGTTCCAGTAACATGAACAGGGTTCTCGCGGGACCTGGCAGGAACGGGTTATTATTTATGCGTTTCTTTGTAGGTGTTTTTCCCAGAGGATGTTGGATCAAATAAAGGAGCTATCATTGGTCTCATGGTTGGAGGCGTCGTCATAGCGACCGTGATTGTCATCACTCTGGTGATGCTCAAAAAGAAGCAATACACATCGATCCATCACGGGGTGGTTGAGGTAAGTCATTCATTAGCCGCTGAGACCCAAGTAACCAGTCCAATCGCACCCTTTATATTTGCCGGCTGTTTTTTATTTTTTAAATCGGCTTTCTTCTTCCCCTTCCCCTCCGCTCCCCTCACCACCTCCCTCCCGCGGCTTTGATTTACCGCTGAGCTATCATTGTGTCTGACGCTGGGCCTGGGTGAACATTTTTCACTCGTGGCAAGCAAGTGATTTATCCTGGCAATTTTCATCGCTCATCCCCGGCGCACGTGTCATCATCGGCACCGCTTCCTGGACCTCTCGACGCGGGAACTGCAGCATGGGGTTAGCAAACTGTGGCGGGTGCGTCGAATGTGGGAATTAGTTCCAGGTTGTCACACTGGCCCCCCTCAACACAAGCCTTACATACCGAGCTATTCATGAGGGGGAGGGGGGGATGTGTTTTTTTTAGTTTTTGATTCATAGATACAGCCATTCAGTCCACTGAGCCCATGACGTCCAGCGATCCCCGTACACTAAATGCCCCTGTCCCACTTAGGAAACCTGAACGGAAACCTCTGGAGACTTTGCGCCCCACCCAAGGTTTCCGTGCGGTTCCAGGTGGTTGCCGGAGGTTGCAGGTAGTGGAAGCAGGTAGGGAGACTGACAAAAACCTCCGGGAACCGCACGGAAACCTTGGGTGGGGCGCAAAGTCTCCAGAGGTTTCCGTTCAGGTTTCCTAAGTGGGACAGGGGCATAATAAATTATACCCTACACACACTAGGGACGATTTACAATTTTTACCAAGCCAATTAGCCTACAAACCTGTACATATTTGGGGTGTGGGAGGAAACCAGAGCTTCCGGAGAAAACCCACGCAGGTCACGGGGAGAACGGACCGCACCCGTAGTCTCTGGCGCTGTTAGGCCGCTGCGCCATCGTGCCGGTGTTTCAGGAGCTAACTAACCACGTCTTTAAATATCAAGGAACAATTGGCTACCTGGGTCTCTTGTCTTCCACATCCATGTTCTCCAGAGATGAGCAACTCAGATTCTGCTCTGCATCTCTCTATTCTAAATGAAACCCAAAGGCCACGGTGTCGCAGCGGTAGAGTTGCTGCCTCACAGCGTCAGAGGCCCAGGTTCCATCCTGACTGCGCTGTTTGTACATTCTCCCCGTGACCTGCGTGGGTTTTCTCCGGCTACTCTGATCTCCTCCCCACACTCCGTAGGCGTACAGAGGTCTGTAGGCTAATTGGCTTTGGTAAAATTGTAAGTTGTCCCTGGCGTGTGTAGGATAGTGACAGTGTGCGGGGTTCGCTGGTCGGCACGGACTGGATGGGCCAAAGAGCCCGTTTCCACACTGTATCTCTGAACTAAACACAAGCAGCTGTGGGAATGAGGTGGAAGAAGCCCAGCCTTGAACAGCTCGCGTTTCCTCATTCCCAGTCTGTAGTTTAACCCTTATTTATCCATGTCTAGAAATCATTGTAGACCTGTCATGTCCGTAGGTGCTGGCATTCATTATTTTACGTCTACATGCTTGTGCATATGTGAGCACATAAAACAAGACGGGTCACAGTGTAGCCGGTGAATTTTCCAATCAGCGGGTTTGGCTTGCAGACACAATAGACAATAGGTGCAGGAGTAGGCCATTAGGCCCTTCGAGCCAGCACCGCCATTCAATGTGATCATGGCTGATCATCCACAATCAGTACCCCGTTCCTGCCTTCTCCCCGTATCCCCTGACTCCGCTATCTTTAAGAGCCCTATCTAGCTCTCGCTTGAAAGTATCCAGAGAACCTGCCTCCACCGCCCTCTGAGGCAGAGAATTCCACAGACTCACAACTCTCTGTGAGAAAAAGTGTTTCCCCGTCTCCGTTCTAAATGGCTTACCCCTTATTTTTAAACTGTGGCCCCTGGTTCGGGACTCCCCCAACATTGGGAACATGTTTCCTGCCTCTAGCGTATCCAAGCCCTTAACAATCTTATATGTTTCAATAAGATTGCCTCTCATCCTTCTAAACTCCAGATTGTACAAGCCCAGCCGCTCCATTCTCTCAGCATATGACAGTCTCGCCATCCTGGGAATTAACCTTGTAAACCTACGCTGCACTCCCTCAATAGCAAGAATGTCCTTCCTCAAATTAGGGGACCAAAACTGCGCTGGTACGGTAATGCCCTGTCCCACTTAGGAAACCTGAACGGAAACCTCTGGAGACTTTGCGCCCCACCCAAGGTCTCCGTGCGGTTCCCGGAGGTTGCAGGTGGTTGCCGGAGGTTGCAGGTAGTTGAAGCAGGTAGGGAGACTGACAAAACCCTCCGGGAACCACACGGAAACCTTGGGTGGGGCACAAAGTCTCCAGAGGTTTCCGTTCAGGTTTCCTAAGTGGGACAGGGGCATAATACCCCTCGTGCACCTCATCCATATCTGAGGGAGCAAGTCCCTTATCGGATGAACACGGAGGAGAAGACACCGGTGGAGATGGGGGCACAGGGGAAGGCAGGGATGGAGCATGACTCAAAACCTGAAGCAGGTCTTGGATCGTGCCAGGGAGGTAAATCTCAAACTCAACCCCCTCGAGTGCAGGTTTCGAGTCGACAAAGTGACTCACGTGGGCCACGTATTCACCAACAACGGACCCGTCTAAAACCATTGCCATCAACGAAATGCCAGCACCCACGGCCGTGACATCTCTACAAGGATTTCTAGTCATGGATAAATAAGGGTTAATCTACATAGTCCTGTTCCTGTTCACTGCCAGAGCCCCTCTGCCTGAACCCGGGACCTGTCAGTAACGCTGCACATTTCCATTTCCCACCATCTGTGCTGGCAGCAACAGCGATTCAGCCACAGCTCCTGCCCCCTGGTTAAGTGCAGCTGCCAGCAATGAGTTCTCGTATGATTGCCAGCGTTCCCTGGAGACGCTGTGAGAAGCACGAATAGGTGAATACAGATGAGACACATCATTTAGGAGTTCAATACTCCATCCCCACACACGGCAGAAGCAGCAGCAGCAGTTTTTTACAGAATACATTGTCCTGGCTGCTGATCAACATTCTTCAGCAGAGCAGAGCCCTGCACCAGCTCTGTGGAATAGCTGGTCCTGCTAGTTTTTACATCCACGTAGAATCGCACACAGCACAGCGACGGGTCTGAAGAAGGGTCTCGAACCGAAACGTCACTCATTCCTTCTCTCCAGAGATTCTGCCTGTCCCGCTGAGTTACTCCATTATTTTGTGTCTACCTTCTATTTAAACCAGCATCTGCCGTTCTTTCCTACGCATCGTGACAGGCCTGTCAGCCTACCACATATACGCTGAACACCATGCCTATCTCCACTGATCCCTCTTGCCTGCATTAATTCCATATCCCTCTGTGCCCTGTCCATTCAAGTATCCGTCAAGATGGGTGGCGCAGCTGATAGAATCGCTGCCTCACAGCACCAGAGACCCGGGTGCGATCCTGGCCTCGGGTGTTGTCTGTGTCTGGTGTTTGCACGTTCTCCCTGTGACCTGGAGGTGGGGGGGGGGGGGGCTCCTCCGGGTGGTCCGGTTTCCTCCCAAATACCAAAGACGTGCCCGTGGGGGTTTGTACTTTATTTGACCTCTGTAAATCGCCCCTAGCGTGCAGGGTGTGAATAACATAGAACCACTGTGAACGGGTGATGTGGGCCGAAGGGCCTGTTTCACAATCAATCACAATAATACTTTAATCACAATAATACATTTATTAGCCACACATGTTTTGCAACATACGAGGAATTTCATTTGCCAAGTCTGTCATACAAATACAAAAGCAACAGAACCCACAAAACATAATTTAACATAAACATCCACCACAGTGACTCCTCCACATTCCTCACTGTGATGGAAGGCGGGAAAAATTTTCCATATTGTTTCTCTGAACCACTGTCTCCTCAATGTTACCACTGTTACTGTTCCGGCCTCCACCTCTGGCAACTCATTACAGATTCCAAATAGCTTGTGTGAAGAAATGACTGCTTAGACCCCCTTTATAACCCTCGTCTCTAACTTTCAACCAATTTAGATACCCCTACCATTTCTCTAACCTCTGCCTTAAAGCTCTGCCCTCTAGTTTTTGACACCCCTTACACGAGGGACTGGATACTGGCTATCCTATCTACCTTTGTATATAACTATCATCTTGCCCCTCAGCCTCCTTCGCTCCTAGGTAGACAGACAGACAGACCCAGCCTATCCGGCCCAGCACTGAGTAACTGAACCGTGGCAATAGATCTTTCCAGCACCACATCTTTGGGGTGTAGGTGGACTAAAACCAGAGCTCCCGGAGAAAGCCCACGCAGGTCACGGGGAGATGGTACAAACTCGGCACAGACAGCACCCGTAGTCTCTGGCGCTGTAAAGCCCCTGTCCCACTTTCCCGAGTTACTCACAAACTCTCCCGAGTTTTCCCCTTGATTCGAACTCGGAGAATTACGGTAATAGCCGTTCGTAGATACTCGGGGCTATTTATTTAACTCGTGGACATTTTTCAACATGTTGATAAAAACGTCCCGACTTACCTGATGCCCCGAGTGGCATAACGAGCCGCTACGAAACATCTACGGACTCCTACCGACATTCCCCGAGTTCGAATCAAGGGGAAAACTCCGGAGAGCTCTTGAGTAACTAGGGAAAGTGGGACAGGGCCTTTAGGCCGCTGCACCATGGTGCCGGTGTTTCAGGAGCTAACTAAACACGCCTTTAAATATCAAGGAACAATTGGCTGCCCAGGTCTCTTGTTTTCCAACGTTGCATTGTTCCTGTCGTTCATCAGTCTGCGAAAGGATCCCAATCCAAAGTGTCCGTGTCCATGTCCACATCCATGTTCTCCAGCGATGCTTCCTGACCCGCTGATCAACCCAGATTCCACTCTGCACCTCTATATTTTAAATCAAACCCAAAGACCACTAACTTTACCAAATCCCTTCGACAGTGCGGTGACACAATATTCCAGGTGTGTGTAGAAATTAGTTTACAGCAAGCATGTTCCTGTTTTAATTTGCCAGAAGCAGCCAACAATGCACAGAAGATACTAACCTGCTTTAAACAACTGAGCTCCGGATTGCTTCTCTGTGCTTGCCGATATCCTCTGTGCCTTGGCTTTGATGGTGTCTCTTCGCACTAATGTCAAGCCCACAGACGTCTCCATTAAGCCTTTTAAAACATCAGCCGTGCGTAAGCAGTTGAGGAAAGAATGATCAGTTTGACATCCCCTCACTTTGAGTGCGGCACGGTGGCACAGCGGTAGAGTTGCTGCCTCACAGCACCAGAGACCCGGGTTTGTTCTTGACTACGGGAGCTTGTCTGTACAGAGTTTGGACCTTCTCCCCGTGGCCTGGTGTCTCTCACACTCCAAAGACGTGCTGGTCTGTAGGTTCATTGGGCTCTGTAAACTGTCCCTAGTGTGTGTAGGATAGAACGAGTGTACGGGTGTTTGATGGTGAGCGAGGACTTGGTGGCCTGACGGGCCTTTGTCTACGCTATATCTCTTTTTTTTAAACTAAAACATTTCCACAGGGTTATGTCAATGTTCATATGTTCAAGGAACAGAATTAGGCCATTCGGCCCATTAAGTCTACTCCGCCATTCAATCATGGCTGATCTATCTTTCCCTCTCAACCCCATTCTCCTGCCATCTCCCCGTAACCCCTGACACCCGCACCAACGAACCTTCATTAAATTGGAGTGAGATCAAACTCTGTTAATAGACCAAGCGTAGGCTTGGCGATCGTTTCGCCGAACACCTCCGCTCGGTCCGCATTAACCAACCTGATCTCCCGGTGGCTCAGCACTTCAACTCCCCCGCCCATTCCAAATCCGACCTCTCTGTCCTGGGCCTCCTACATGGCCAGAGTGAGCACCACCGGAAATTGGAGGAGCAGCACCTCATATTCCGCTTGGGCAGTCTGCACCCTCCATTTTCCGGTAGCCCTTGCTGTCTCCTCCCCTTCTCAGCTCTCCCTCAGCCCTCGGGCTCCTCCTCTTCCTTTTTCCTTTCTTCTCCCTGTTCCCACCCTACATCAGTCTGAAGAAGGGTTTCGGCCCGAAACGTTGCCTATTTCCTTCGCCCCATAGATGCTGCTTCACCCGCTGAGTTTCTCCAGCTTTTTTGTCTACCTTCTGTTAATAGATCGACCGCTGGCCCACACTCCTTTGATGATTTGGATTCTTTCCATCAAAGGAGACACAATTATTTTTTTACTCTCTGAGCGAATGTCCGTTCTCTCCCCCCTCCCCCCCGCAGGTCGATGCTGCCGTGACTCCTGAGGAGCGCCACCTCTCAAAGATGCAGCAGAACGGCTACGAGAACCCCACCTACAAGTTCTTCGAACAGATGCAAAACTAAAAAAAAAATAAACAACAAAAAAAAAAAGAGCGCTCGTTCTAAACAGTAGTCTAATCTCCCGAGCTGGACAGCATACGACAGCTCCTGCTGTGCGTGGTGTTCAGCTTGGCCGAGACACTCCGTGTACCATTTATTCCGCTCATCCTCGCCTTTTTTGAACAGCTGTGCTGTAACACAAGTAGTTGCCTGAACTGGAAGAAGCGAAAACTAAGAATCAAAAACGTGTATTCCTGATGAGCATTTTAACTGTTCTCACTACATGGTTTATCAATGAATGTTTTTTGTGAATCGTTAGGGTTTCTCTGTATCTAGTGCATGATACTTGTCTCCTCTTCCTCCTCCTCCCCCCACCCCCCCCCCCCCCCCCCCTCCCCATTGCTATTTATCAGGTAGTTTGTTAGCAGGTTGTATTGTAATCTTGTGATTTTTGTGCAGATTATGATGTCCTTTTTAAATTGCGACATGCTATTAACCTATATGTGCTGACTGATGTGAAAAGGGGATAGGGGTTACTTACATAGGTGCTTCTGTCGTGGTCTATTTGAGCTACTTTGCAAGGGTGCAAATACCATGCTGGTTTGGTATTTTGGTTTTATTTTTGGGCGGGCAGGCTAGGGTCGGGGTGAAAGTGACAAGGTGGGATGAGTAATAAAGCAGGCTTACTATGCAGTAAAATGTAGTGTTGGTGTTGTTGATATTCCAGCTAACACGTCGGAACTTTTTTTTCTGTTTCTTTTTTTCCTTTGCGAGAGAACTGCTGTTGAACTAAATCTTCTTTGATGCTGTACAGTGTCCGTGAGCTACAGAATAAAGGAAATGGCTAGGATCCCGTGCCTGTGATTTGTGTGCTATTCTCATTGTCATTCACTTAAGGATCTTCTACCCATGTCAACCTTTCTTTTTTTTTTTTTTTTGAATGTAACTGTATTAGTGAGTCCCTGTGACTTGCATCTACCCTTGGCAGAGTTAGCGCTTCGATGGGGTCATGCTTGCAACAGATGTATATACTGAGAGGTGTCTCAGTGGTAAGGTGGGTTGTACAGATGTAGCTTTAAGAATGGCTTTCTACAATGTATTACATAAATAAATTTAACACGATTCTTACTGAACCGTAACTCGATTTGTTTTATTTTTGCGAACAATGCGTGCGTCAAGCTGGTGGTCAACGTGTGTTGGCGACAGGGTGGCGTGGCGGTAGATTCGCCGCCTCACAGCGCCAAAGTCCTGGGTTCAATGCTGACTACGGGTGCTGTCTGTACGGAGTTCGTGCGTTTTCCCCGTGACCCGCATGGTTTTTTCTTCAGGGCTCCAGTTTCCTCCCACACTCCAAAGACGTACAAGTTTGTCGGTTAATTGACCTTGGTAAAATATTGTATAGGATATTGCTAGAGCAGGGGTGGGGAACCTTTTCATGTTGGAATGCCACATTAAGTTAGCTGTAATAAGACCGCATCCAAGAATCTTCAATTAGATATACTTCAAAATGTACATTATTTTGTTAAAATAGCCCTCATGACTTGGTTCTTGGTTTCTTGGCCCTCCAAAATATTCCAAATTGGAATTTAAACTGGAGGTGGTGGAGGGAGGACTTAAGCTTACTAATGTTTTAATTGTGGCCGTCAGTCGGGGAGGATTATTTCGTTGAATCTTCTTTTACTCTTTGGTATTTTAAATACGTTCATTTTAAGATTAAAATCAAAATAATAAAAGATGAACAAAAACATATTAATAAAAATAAAAGGATTTGTTCTACAAAATTTGGATTCATTCAAAAGGCCGCACTTAATGGCCTAGAAGGCCGCAGGTTCCCCACCCCTGTGCTAGAGTAGGAGGTGATCGCTGGTCGGCGTGGGCCGAAGGGCCTGTTTCCACGCTGTATCTCTAAACTAAACTCAAACAAAACATCTGTTTATGAAGGAACTGCAGTTGCTGGAAAAATCGACGGTAGACAAAAATGCTGGAGAAACTCAGCGGGTGAGGCAGCATCTGAAGAAGGGTCTCGAGCCGAAACGTCACCTATTCCTTCGTCCCATAGATGCTGCCTCACCCCGCTGTGTTTCTCCAGCTAACACTAAACATCTGATCTGTTTGGACAGCATACAAAACAAAGCTTTTCACTGTACCCTGCAACATGTGACAATAATAAACCCTCAACCTCAACTCGTCCCGAGGTTATTAACGGCTCTGCATAAATGCTGCCGTTATTCTTGGCCCCTGGGAGGAAGTGGGAAGGGTAGACACAGGATACAATGTTCTGCAGCTGTGTTGATGTTGATGGGGTCGGCTGGGAGGTGGGATGAGATCAACTAAACTTGACCTCAGGATTGTGCACTCGTAGACTTTGGCGGTCAACCATCCAGCAAAAGGACGCGCCCCTCTCCGGCTCGGATAGCAGCTGCAGAACGCTGCTCCAGAGACGTCTGGCACACTCGTCAAAGCAAAGCCACTGCACTTCACAACATAGAACAGTACAGTGCCATCGCTTCACGGTACACCTCCGCTCAGTCATCGACTGTATCCGCTGTTCCAGGTGTCAACTTCTCTACATCGGCGAGACCGAGCGCAGGCTCGGCGATCGCTTCACTGAACACCTCCGCTCAGTCCGTCTTAACCTACCTGATCTCCCGGTGACTCAGCACTTCAACTCCCCCTCCCATTCCCAATCTGGCCTTTCTGTCCTGGGCCTCCTCCATTGTCAGAGTGAAGCCCACCGCAAATTGGAGGAACATCACCTCATATTTTTCGCTTGGGTATCTTACACCCCAGCGGTATGAACATTGACTCCTCTAACTTCAGATAGCCCTTGCTTTCTCTCTCCATCCCCTTCCCAGTTCTCCCACTAGTCTTACTGTCTCCAACTACATTCTATCTTTGTCCCTCCCCTGACCACAGTCTGAAGAAGGGTCTCGACCCGAAACGTCGCCCATTCTTTCTCTCCAGAGAAGCTGCCTGCCCCGCTGAGTTACTCCAGCATTTTGTGTCTAACTCAGTACAGTACGGGTGTCAGGGGTTTATCTATGCCTCTCAGAGTTTTATATACTACCAGATCGTGAACCCGTGCCCAGGGCAATAGTTGCAAGAGTAAACCAATGTTCACTCCGGGCACAGGCTTATCTTGTGAGGAGAGACCAACATCCGGTTCAATAAGGCCAGCACGATCCTGTCCACGGGTGCTGTCTGTACGGAGTTTACACCTTCTCCCAGTGACTTTTCCTCGGGTGCTCCGGTTTCTTCCCACAAAACAGTTTTTACCCACGAGTAGTTGCTCTACTCAACAGCCAAAAATCTGTAGCCTCCCTTTCATCTGGTATTTTGTTGGTTCACATGCTTGATCAATGGTGTTTTATCATTAATGTTTGATTATTATTAATGTTTAGTGTTTTCTGAGTCATTCGTAACTGTCACTGTATGTCATGTTACTTGTGGGCGGAGCGCCAAGGCAAATTCCTTGTATGTGAATACTTGGCCAATAAACTTACTCACTTAATAATAATAATAATAATAAATTTTATTATGGGCGCCTTTCAGACATCTCAAGGACACCTTACAGAGATTAACAGGAATATAAACATATAATCAGAATAAAATAAATAATAAAGACATCACAGAAACACAAATTAAAAACAGAATTCAGTCCAAAAACAAAAAATCAAAAACACAATGTGAAGAGAGAGCAGCGGCAGCTAAAGCGCGCCAGCGTCCACTCTCCCTTCCGGCAGCCATCTTGGACAAAGACTAACAGGATTACTTACAGACAAAAAAAATCATCCCCCCACAATGGATACCACTGTGGGGGAAGGCACAATGTTCAGTCCCCATCCCCCAGTTCACCCAAAGTCGGGCCTCTTGAGGCCACCGCTATTGCCTCTACGGAGGCCCAATGTTCCTGACCGTTCTCACCGGGTGGTGTTGCCCCGGCGTCGGGAGAGTCCTTTCAGCGGCTGGGCTACCTGGAACGGCCGCTTCCTGACTGGGGACCGCGGCTTCCGAAGCCGACAAGGCCGCGCCGGTTTGGAGCTCCCAGGCTCCCAATGTTAATGTCGGCGCCGCCCGCTCCGCTCCGCAGACCCGCAGCCCGGAGGTGTTGATCTCGGCGGTCACAGCTCACCGGAGCTCCAGCGCGGCGATCCAGCGCGGCGACCCAGGCAAGGCATCGCCCGCTCCGCTCCACGATAGCGCTCCAGCGCTGTGCCGCCACCGAAGCCGAGGTGCTGGGCGGTCACCGCCAGGAAACGGCGCTCCAAGCCCGCTGGTAGGCCACGAGGACGGGTCGACGGGGCAGCCCGGAGAAAAAGCTGCCTCACCAACCAGGTAGGGACCTAGAAGTAGAATGGCCCCCTACCCCCCACATTAAAAAGTCAATTTCTCCAACGGACAAAGCACAGGACTTACTCAAAACTTTTTTTTAAAAAGCGAATTAAACGGACGGCTGCTGGTTAGCAGCCGTTCCCCAAGACGGCTCCTCCTCTAGTCTTACATCCCAAAGAAGTACAGGATTGTAGGTTAATTGGCTTCTGTAAATGTCCTCTCGAGTGTGATCCCAGACATGGGATAACATGGAGCTAGTGTTTGTAGGTTAATTGGCTTCAGTAAAATTGTAAATGTTCCCTGGTGTGTTAGTGTGCGGGGTGATCACATTTATCGTTATTCCCTTTTACCATGTATCTGTTCACTGTGGGCGAGCTCAATTGCAATAATTTATAGTCTTTTCCTTGACTGGATAGCACGCAACAAACAAAGCTGTTCACTGCACCTCGGTTCCTGTGGCAATAATGAACTAAACTAAACTAGATCGAACCATGATAGTACAAATCACCAAAGTACGTCGTGAAAGATCGAAAGCCACTGATGCTTGGTGCAACCACTCTCATTTTCACTGAATAACACCGGTAGAGTTGCTGCCTTACACTGCCAGAGACCCGTGTTCGATCCCGGCTACGGGCGCTGTCTGTACGGAGTCGGCACGCTCTCCCCGTGGGTTTTCTCCGAGATCTTCGGTTTCTTCCCGCACTCCAAAGACAATGTACAGGTTTGTAGGTTAATTGGCTTGGGGTATAAATGTAAATTGTCCCTAGCAGGGTAGTGTTAAGGGCCTGACCCACTCGCCGATTATTTTCGGCGACTGCCGGCGTCATTGATTGACGTATCAGGTCGTCAAAAAAGTAACGGTGTGACGACGTATTCACGCGCGGTGTCTCCTCAAGTGTCGCAACATTTTTTTTTGTCGCCGCTGGATTTTGAAATGTTCAAAATAGACAATAGGTGCAGGAGTAGGCCATTCGGCCCTTTGAGCCTGCACCGCTATTCAATATGATCATGGCTGATCATCCAACTCAGTATCCTGTACCTGCCTTCTCTCCATACCCCCTAATCCCTTTAGCCACAAGGGCCACATCTAACTCCCTCTTAAATATAGCCAAGGAACTGGCCTCAACTACCTTCTGTGGCAGAGAATTCCTCAGATTCACCACTCTCTGTGTGAAAAACGTTTTTCTCATCTCGGTCCTAAAAGACTTCCCCCTTTTCCTTAAACTGTGACCCCTTGTTCTGGACTTGCCCAATATCGGGAACAATCTTCCTGCATCTAGCCTGTCCAACCCCTTAAGAATTTTGTAAGTTTCTATAAGATCCCCCCTCAATCTTCTAAATTCTAGCGAGTACAAGCCGAGTCTATCCAGTCTTTCTTCATATGAAAGTCCTGACATCCCAGGAATCAGTCTGGTGAACTTTCTCTGTACTCCCTCTACGGCAAGAATGTCTTTCCTCAGATTTGGAGACCAAAACTGTACGCAATACTCCAGGTGTGGTCTCACCAAGACCCTGTACAACTACAGTAGAACCTCCCTGCTCCTATACTCAAATCCTCTTGCTATGAATGCTAACATACCATTCGCTTTCTTCACTGCCTGCTGCACCTGCATGCCTACTTTCAATGACTGCCTTCTGTCAATAGACAATAGGTGCAGGAGTAGGCTATTCGGCCCTTTGACGGGCCCTTTAATGTGCTGGGATTGCTGGTTGAAGCGCACTCGGTGGGCCGAGGGACCTGTCTCCGCACTATCTCTGATCTCTAATCCAAACTAAAACTGGAGATGCAGCTCAGGGTTTCAGCAGTGATTGTGGTTAACACACCGTGTAATGAGTTGGAGCAAGGTACACACGTAGTGGCGATCCAATCTCACCTTGACTGGGAAACGCTCCTTCCAGCTCCAGACATGAAACGCGCTCAACAGTGGCCCACACATCTTTCAATGCCATGACCTTGAAATAAACTGCAGACTTTAGAAGCACAATTTCTACTTTCTAACAAGTCTTTATTTAGTTTAGAGATACAAAGCGGAAGCAGGCCCTTCGGCCCACTGTGTTTGTGCTGACCGGCGATCCCTGCACAGTAACATTATGCTACACACACTAGGGACATTTAAAAAAATAATTATACCAAGTCAATTAACCCGAAAAGACACCAGGAACTGCAGATGTCTAAGAAGCCACTGCAGATGCTGGAAAATCGAAGGTAGACAAAAATGCTGGAGAAACTCAGCGGGTGCAGCAGCATCTATGGAGCGAAGGAAATAGGCAACGTTTCGGGCCGAAATACTTCTTCAGGAACTGCAAATAGTCAGAGTCATACAATGTGGAAACAGGACTCTCATCCCAATTTGTCCACACCAGCCAACATGCTTAATCTACACTAATCCCACCTGCCTGCGTTTGGCCCATATCCCTGCAGACCTGTCCTATCCATGTACCTGTCCAAATGTTTCGTAAACATTACAATAGTCCCAGCCTCAACTACCTCCTCCGGCAGCTCGTTCCATACACCCACCACCTTCTGTGTGAACAAGTTACCCCTCATGTTCCTATTGGCCCGAAATGTTGCCTATTTCCTTCGCTCCATAGATGCTGCTGCACCCGCTGAGTTTCTCCAGCACTTTTGTCTACCTTCGTATTTCTAGCAACTGCAGTTCCTTCTTGAACGCTAATCAACCCGCCTTTCATCAATTCCTGGCGTTATCCTACCCACGCGGGACAATTTGCAGAAGCCAATTAACCTACAAACCTGCACGTATTTGGAGTGTGGGAGGAAACCGGAGCACCTGGAGAAAACCAGGTGAGGTGTTGCATTTTAGGACGTCTAACAAGGGCAGGACCAACACAGTGAATGTTAGGCCTCTAGAGAGTGATGTAGAGCAGAGGGATCTAGGAGTACAGGTGCATGGTTCCATGAAGGCCGAGTGGCAGGTAGATAAGTTGGTCACAAAGGCTTTTGGCACATTGGCCTTCATCAGTCAGAGTATTGAGTATAGAAGTCGGGAGTTGCATGTTGCAGTTGTATAAGACGTTGGTGAGACCGCATTTAGAATATTGTGTTCAGTTCTGGGCACCATGTTATCGGAAAGATATTGTCAAGCTTGAAAGGGTTCAGAGAAGATTTAGAAACAAAAGAAAAATAGGTGCAGGAGTAGGCCATTCGGACCTTCGAGCCAGCACCGCCATTCAATATGATCACGGCTGGTCATCCAAAATCAGTACCCCGGTCCTGCTTTCTCCCCATATCCCTTAATTCCGTTAGCCCTAAGAGCTAAATCCAACTCTCTCGTGAAAACATCCAGTGAATTATCCTCCACTGCCTTCTGTGGCAGAGAATTCCACAGATTCACAACTCTCTGGGTGAAGAAGGTTTTTCCGCATCTCAGTCCTAAATGGCCGACCCCTTATTCTCAAACGGTGACCCCTGGTTCTGGACTCCCCCAACATTGGGAACATTTTTCCTGCATCTAGCCTGTCCAATCCGTTAAGAATTTTATATGTTTCTATAGGATACCCTCTCATCCTTACGCCATCCCGGGAATTAACCTGGTGAACCTACGCTGCACTCACTCATTAGCAATAATGTCCTTCCTCGAATTAGGAGACCAAAACAGCACACAATACTCCAGGTGTGGTCTCATCAGGGCCCTGTACAACTGCAGTAGGACCTCCTTACTCCTAAACTCAAATTCTCTCACAATGAAGGCCAACATGCCATCAGCTTTCTTCACTACCTGCTTTACCTGCATGCTTACTTTCAGTGACTGATGTACAAGCACACACAGGTCTCATTGCACCTCCCCTTTTCCTAATCTGACACCATTCAGATAATAATCTGCCTTCCTGTTCTTGCCACCAAGGTGAATAACCTCACATTTATCCGCATCTGCCATGCATCTGCCCACTCACCCAACCTATCCAAGTCACCCTGCAACCTCATAGCATCCTCCTCATAGCTCACACTGCCACACAGCTTTGTGTCATCCGCAAACTTGGAGATGTCACATTTAATTCCCTCGTCAAAATTGTTAATATATATTGTAAATGACTGTGGTCCCAGCACCGAGCCTTGCGGCACCCCACTAGTCACTGCCTGCCATTCTGAAAAGGACCCGTTAATTCCTACTCTTTGCTTCTTGTCTGCCAACCAGTTCTCTATCCATGTCAATACCCTACCCCCAATACCATGTGCTCCAATTTTGCACACTAATCTCTTGTGTGGGACCTTGACAAAGGCTTTTTGAAAGTCCAGATACATTTACGAGGATGTTGCCAGGACTAGAAGGTCTGAGCTACAGGGAGAGGTTGAGCAGGCTGAGCACAGGAGGATGAGGGGTGATCTTATAGAGGTGTATAAAATCATGAGAGGAATAGATCGGGCAGATGCACAGAGTCTCTTGCCCAGAGTAGGGGAATCGAGGACCAGAGGACATAGGTTCAACGTGAAGGGGAAAAAGATTTAATAGGAATCTGAGGGGTAACTTTTTCACACAAAGGGTGGTGGGTGTATGAAACAAGCTGCCAGAGGAGGTAGTTGAGGCTGGGACTATTCCAATATTTAAGAAACAGTTAGACAGGTACATGGATAGGACAGGTTTGGAGGCCAAGCTCAGGCAGGTGGGACTAGTGTAGCTGGGACATTGTTGGTCGGTGTGGGCGAGTTGGGCCGAAGGGCCTGTTTCCACACTGTATCACTGTATGACTGTAACCTATGCGGTCAAGGGCGAGTTGCTGCCTTACAGCAAAATGCAGCGCCAAAGCCCCGGGTTCGATCCCGACTACGGGCGCTGTCTGTACTGAGTTTGTACGTTCTCCCCATGATCTGCGTGGGTTTTCTCCGAGATCTTCAGTTTCCTCCCACACTCCAAAGACGTACAGGTTTGTAGGTTAATTGGCTTGGTGTAAATGTAAAATTGTCCAAGTTGGCGATATGCAGAGTACTGCCCTGCCGACTACAACATTCAGAAGGACAATGTACAAGCTGTGTGCGGACAGCATCTGGAGTCAGAATTGAACCGGGGTCTCTGGAGCTGTGAACCTCCCGGTCATTTGCTGTGTCGCTGCCCGGAGCCTCACGTAATCGGAGAGACACGGGGGGAGGGTCCAGCAGGGGCTAGACTCCCCGGGAACCCGTGTGTAACCCGGGCTGGTGGTTGACTCTGTAAACCAACTCCGCACGTCGACAGCTGGGGGACCTGTTGCTGAATGATACCGAGCGTCCTGCCTGGGATTAGCTCCTGGGAATGATCCCTGCTAAGACATTCCTTCCTCAGCTTAAATTAGAACGCCAGCTTGGCCATGGCAAAGGATGTCCAGTCAGCAGATCTCCCCCTAAACGCACACAATGTCTCCTGCAAACGGCCATCGCTGCCGTGGCTGGCCAGAGTCGGCTTGGGGAGTGGGAGTAGGGAGAAGCGTGAGGGGTTGCTCAGATGCTGGTTTAAACCGAAGATGGACACAAAATGCCGGAGTAACTCAGCGGGTCAGACTGCATCTCCGCAGAGAAGGAATGGGTGAGGTTTCGGGTCGAGACCCTTCGTCAGCCCGGTTAGGGATAAGGGAAACAAGAGATATAGACGATGATGTAGAGAGATAAAGAACAATGAATGAAAGATAAGCAAAAAAGGAGCGATGATAAAGGGAACAGGCCATTGTTAGCCGTTTGTTGGGTGAAAACGAGAAGCTGGTGCGACTTGGGTGGGGGATGGAGAGAGAGAGGGAATACCGGGGCTACCTGAAGTGGGAGAAATCAATATTCATACCACTGGGCTGTAAGCTGCCCAAGCGAAATATGAGATGCTGTTCTGCCAATGTGCGTTTAGCCCCACTCTGACAATGGAGGAGACCGAGGACAGAAAGGTCAGTGTGGGAATGGGAAGGAGAATTAAAGTGTCCAGCAACCGGGAGATCAGGGGGTTAGTGCAACGCCCTCTGACAGTGGAATCTTTGTGGGGGGTCGGGTGGGATAGTGCTGGGTGAGAAAGGGTCTGGGGTTTAAGGTCATAAGTGATAGGAGCAGAATTAGCCCATTCGGCCCATCGAGTCTACTCCGCCATTCAATCATGGCTGATCCAAATCAATCATTTCCTGCCTTCTCCCTGTAACCCTTAACACCCGTTCTAATCAAGAACGTTTCTGTCTCTGCCTTAAAAATATCCACTGACTTGGCCTCCACAGCCCTCTGTGGCAATGAGATCCACAGATTAACTACTCTCTGACTAAAGAAGTTCCTCCTCACCTTCTTTCTAAAAGAGCGCCCTTTAATTCTGAGGCTGTGACCTCTGGTCCTAGACTCTCCCATCAAGTGGAAACATCCTCTCCACATCCACTCTATCCAGGCCTTTCATTATTCTGTAAGTTTCAATGAGGACCCCCCTCAACCTTCTAAACTCCAGCGAGTCAAATTTGCTGTCAAATTTTGCTCGTTTCGCCTTAAACCTATGTCCTCTTGCTTTTAATTCAATGGCTCGATTGTAATCATGTGTTGTCTTTCTGCTGACTGGATAGCACGCAACAAATGCTTTTCACTGTACCTCGGTACACGTGACAATAAACTGAACTCAACTACTCTGGGCGAAAGATCTCTGCATTCACCTTACCTATTCCCCTTGCGATCTTATATACGTCCAGAAGATCATCCCTCATCCTCCTGCGCTCCAGGGAATTCAGTGCCACCCTGCTCAACCTCTCCTTTCAGCTCTAAAAAGTCAAAAGTCAAATTATCCTTTATTTCATTCAGACCTTTCAGTCTGAACGAAATTTCGTGCCTTGCAGTCATACATATAATAAAAATAACAAAGACACACAATAAACACAAAATTAACATCCACCACAGTGAGTCCACCAGGCACCTCCTCACTGTGATGGAGGCAAAAGTCTTAAAGTCTCTGTCTCTTCCCTCCTTGTTCTCCCTCTGCGCTGAGGCGATCCAGGCCTCCGATGTTGTGACCCGGCCGGATGATGGTAAGCAAGTCAGTCCCGCGGCCGAATCCGAGCACCGCGAACGGGCCGGTTGAAACTCCGCGGCCCGGGGCGGTCGAAGCTGCCGCCCTCCAGTCCAGCGGACGAAGCTGTTGTTGCGGGAGCTCCGGAAAAACAGGTCACCAACCTGTGACCTGCGAGCTCCCGACGATGTAGTCCACTGGGCCCGCGGCCGAGCCTCCGAAGTCGGGTCCGCCGCCACAGTCCCGAGGCCGCCAGCTCCGAGCTCAGACCCTCGGGTCCTGGCAACTTCCTCGTGATTCTCTGCGCTCTTTCCAGCTGAATGGCATAAATTCTGCAGCGTGTTTGTGGAACACTTCCCCCTTTAAACCTCACACTCGCCTTCGCTTCCGCCTTGCGTAAATACTTACAGAGATGCTTACAGGCCGGCACGGTGGCGCAGCGGCTAGAGCTGCTGCCTCACGGCGCCAGAGACCGATCCCGTTCGATCCCGACTACGGGCGCTGTCTGTACGGAGTTTGCACATTCTCCCCGTGACCTGCGTGGGTTTTTTCCGGGTGCTCCGGCTTCCTCCCGCACTCCAAAGACATGCAGGTTTGCAGGTTAATTGGCTTGGTGCAAATGTAAAAATTGTCCCTGGCGTGCGTAGGATAGTGTTAGTGCGCGGGGGTCGCTGGTCGGCGCGGACTGGGTGGGCCGAAGCAAAGATTATAGAGGAGCAAGATAGACCACTCCTCGAAAAACGCGTAGTATGACGTGTGTGATTGTCGACGCCATTTTATTGAGCATTTTATTGGGCTGTCATGGCGTCCTCATCTAAATCTTCATCTCACTGCTCCGCTATCAATTGTTCTAATCGTAAATCTAAACGACCAGACCTGTCATTCTTTAGGTTCCCCGATAAAAAAGAAAGGTTAGAAAATATTATTATTATTTTTTGTCGATATTCTGTCGTGAAAATGTTATTTTCTGTTCTCCCATCAACGGGCATTGTGAAACTAGGTTTGTCGGTACATTAGAAAGTTAGTAGACTTATTTTTAATAGATCTTTACTTACCACTATAATAAAGACAATTTTAACACTTCCATACGTTTTTGGTTTTGTTCTTGTAAGGGATTGGTCTCCAAAATATGGCCCGCGGGACACATTAGGCCCAGTGACCAGGGGATTTTTCGAGCTCAGATTCAAGTCCGAGAACGCGGCGACTGTTACCCGTTATAGCCCTCGAATTGTCGAGACATCACAAGCAAAGATCACAAGCCCGCCGTGAAGAAGGGTGCAATCAAAGATTATACAACTCTGCTCTATCATCTTTGGGTGCAATGGTGGGCCGGGGGGTTCGGCGGCGGCGGCGGCCGCAATCAAAGATACTAGAGGAGCTCTGCTCTATAATCTTTGGTCGGAATGGGACGGCTGAACGTTATAACATGCTATCGTTCCACCCTCCCTCTCCCCCCTTCTCCCTCTCCCCCCTTCTCCCTCTTCCCCCTTCTCCCCTTCTCCCTCTCCCCTCTCGATCCCTCTCCCCTTCTCCCTCTCCCCTCTCGATCCCTCTCCCTTCTCTCGATCACTCTCCCCTCTCGATCCCTCTCTCCCCGCGTGTCGCTTAAAGAAATGGCGGCCGTGACGTTCCGTCACGAACTACACGTCAGTCCATTGGATTTCGGAGGAGTGGTCTATCTTGCTCTGCTATAAGACCTTTGGGCCGAAGGGCCTGTTTCCACGCTGTATCTCTGAACTAAAGAAAGTGGGGCGGAGAAGAGAAGTTCGCGGGAAGGTCGACGGATTGACAGTAAATATTGAACAAACCTCGCTGATTATTCCGTGTGTCACGGAGGGAGCGTCTATTTGCCAATTACTGTAATCAGTAGAGTTATCAATCCTGATATCCTTTTATGGAATAATTACAGTGTTCCAACTCTACACTGAGCTTCTCGACAGCCTTGCTCTGTCAAACCACATATTTTCCGAATTACAGCCACAGACACACAGCTACGATGAAGATTTCAGCAGTTAATTAAGTATTCTCAAAATACAAAATGCTCTTGGATGTAAGAATGGGAGGGGAGGGTGTGAATGTTTGGTTTAATTTAGAGAGACTGCGTGGAAATAGGCCCCACGGCCCACCGAGCCCGCGCCGACCAGCGATGGCATGTGTAGGAAGCATCCTTACCAACTGTATCACAGTATGGTATGGCAACTGCTCTGTCTCCGACCGGAAAGCACTGCAGAGGGTGGTGAAAATTGCCCAATGCATCACCGGTTCCTCGCTCCCCTCCATTGAGTCTGTCCAAAGCAAGCGTTGTCTGCGAAGGGCGCTCAGCATCGCCAAGGACTGCTCTCACCCCAACCATGGACTGTTTACCCTCCTACCATCCGGGAGGCGCTACAGGTCTCTCCGTTGCCGGACCAGCAGGTCCAGGAACAGCTTCTTCCCTGCGGCTGTCACACTACTCAACAACGTACCTCGGTGACTGCCAATCGCCGTGCACTCTAATTCTTTCCGGGACAATTTATAATTTTACCAAAGCCGATTAACATACACACCTGTCCAATACACAAGGGACAATTTACAGAAGGCAATTAACCTACAAACCTGTACGTCATTGGAGTGTGGGATGATCAGCCATGATCACATTGAATGACGGTGCTGGCTCGAAGGGCCGAATGGCCTACTCCTGCACTTATTGTCTATTGTCTATTGAAACCGAAGCAGCTGGGGAAAATCCATGTGGTCACGGTGAGAACGTACAAACTCCGTACAGACAGCACCTGTAGTCGGGATCGAACCCGGGTCTCTGGCACTGTGAGGCAGCGACTCTTCCTGCTTCGCCAACGTGCTGTATTGTACATCGATGACTACTCCTTTGATATTCCACAGCATGTTGGCAGGTTACATCGCAGGCCGGTTCGGCAACGCGGACGCCCAGGAACGAAGGAGATGACAGAGAGTGGGGGACACTGCCCCGGACCACCCCGGACACCGACCTCCCCACCATCGAAGGGATCTACAGGAGTCGCTGCCACACAAATGGCAGCCAGCATCGTCAGAGACCCACACCACCCCCGGCCACGCACTCATTTCACTCCAGCCAAACTAAACTAAACTGTGCAGGAAGGAACTGCAGGCGCTGGCTTAAACCGAAGACAGACGCAAAAAGCTGGAGTGACTCAGTGGGTCAGGCAGCATCCCTGGAGGGAAAGAAAGGGTGGTGTGGGGTTTCGGGTCGAGACCCTTCTTCAGACTGAGAGTCAGGGGAGAGGGAAACGAGAGATAGACAATAGACAATAGACAATAGGTGCAGGAGTAGGCCATTCGGCCCTTCGAGCCAGCACCGCCATTCAATGTGATCATGGTTGATCATCCCCAATCAGTACCCCGTTCCTGCCTTCTCCCCATATCCCCTGACTCCGCTATTTTTAAAGAGCCCTATCTAGCTCTTTCTTGAAAGCATCCAGAGAACATATAGAACAAATGGATGAAAGATATGCAAACATGTAATGATGATAAAGGAAACAGGCTACTGTTGGCTGTAGGCTGTGTGAGAACGAGTCATAGACAATGGACAATGAATCAATTTGTAACATTACCACTGAACCTCATTCAAAAACCCTCTATGCAGATCACAGCTAACTACCGATAGGATTCACCACATCAAACCTCATAGATCTTCTGCCCAGCAACTGCATTCAAGCCATTTTATCATTTGCTTCCCCTCCCCCCCCCCCCCCAACCACCCCCCCCCCCCCCCCCCCCCCCCACCTAAGTACAAAACTGCACCTCTCTCTCCTGACTTATTCATGTTGCTATATTTGACGTACTAAATAATTCAAATGTCCAATACAGAACTCCCCTGAATAATCAACAGAGTGTCACTCCGAATGAATTTCAGGCTGCTGGGCCTGTCCGATCCTTGAAGTAAAGTCCCTCAGTGTGAAAACACTGGAGTCACGCAGTGGGACAGGCAGCATCTCCGGAGAGAAGGAATGGGTGACGTTCCAGCCCCAGACCCTTCTTCAGAGTCCGAGGTCATCCAAAATCAGTACCCCGTTCCTGCTTTCTCCCCATATCCCTTAATTACGTTAGCCCTAAGAGCTAAATCCAACTCTCTCGTGAAAACATCCAGTGAATTGGCCTCCACTGCCTTCCGCGGCAGAGAATTCCACAGATTCACAACTCTTTGGGTGAAAAAGGTTTTTCCTCATCTATAGTCCTAAACGGCCCACCCCTTATTCTAAAACTGTGACCCCCCTTGGTCTGGACTCCCCCAACATGGGGAACATTATTTACCTGCTGACGTTATGGAGCTGACTCAATCACTTTGTCATGGAGTGGGTGACTCAGAGACCTGGGCTAGTGGGCAGGGGAGCCGAAATCAAATCCCATATTACAGCTGGAGAATTGAATCTCAATCAATTAAATTAAATTAAATTTGTGATAAATATGCGCATCAGTGATGGCAACAATAAAACCACCAGCGGGTTTCATAAAACACCAGCTGGTGTATTCATTACATATCAGCAAGGGCATCTGCAGACCCCGTCTGGTCCTTAACCCAGCCCTAACCTCGGGTCTAATTACAAACAGGTCCATTTACCCAATGTGTAGGAAGGAACTGCAGATGCTGCTTTACACCAAAGATAGACACAAAATGCTGGAGTAACTCGAACGGGACAGTCAGCATCTCTGGAGTATTGTGTGCAGTTTTGGTCCCCTAATTTGAGGAAGGACATTCTTGCTATGGAGGGAATGCAGCGTAGGTTCACCGGGTTAATTCCCAGGATGGCGGGACTGTCATATGCTGAGTAATGTAGCGCCTGGGCTTGTATACTCTGGAATTTAGGATGAGAGGGAATCTTGTTGAAACGCTAGAGGCAGGAAACATGTTCCCGATGTTGGGGGATTCCAGAACCAGGGGCTACAGTTTAAGAATAAGGAGTAAGCCATTTAGAACGGAGACGAGGAAACACTTTTTCTCACAGAGAGTGGTGAGTCTGTGGAATTCTCTGCCTCAGAGGGCGGAGGCCGGTTCTCTGGATACTTTCAAGAGAGAGCTAGATAAGGCTCTTAAAGATAGCGGAGTCAGCGGATATGGGGAGAAGGCAGGAATGGGGTACTGATTGGGGATGATCAGCCATGATCACATTGAATGACGGTGCTGGCTTGAAGGGCCGAATGGCGTACTCCTGCGCCTATTGTCTATTGTCTGGAGAGAAGGAACGGGTGACGGTTTGGGTTGAGACCTTTCTTCAGTCTGAAGAAGTGTCTCGACCCGAAACGTCACCCGTTCCTTCTCACCAGAGATGCTGCCTGTCCCGTTCGAGTTACTCCAGCATTTTGTGTCTTTCTTCCATTTTTCCAATAATCTGTCAGATGACACCAATCTTGGGTGTTACCTGATCAATCTTTATCCATTCTTTAGACTTTAGAAGGTAAAGTGCTTGGGAACAGGCCCTTCTCCCCACCAAGTCCGCGCCAACCAGCGATCCCCACACACGATCACTATCCTTTACACGAGGGACAATTTACAATAACAGAAGCCGATTAACCTACAAACCTGCGCGTCTTTGGTGTGGGGGGGAACTGGGCGCTCCTGGAGGAAATCCGTGCAGGAAAGAGCTGCACGTCACGAAAAGGAACTACGCCGTGTCGCAGAGACAAAGTGACAGCACCGTAAGGAGAGAGAGAGAGAAGGGGTCTCGGCGACTACCAACCACCGCCAGTCTCCACTGCCCACGTTGCACCAATGTGTGTGTGGATCGTGGATCGGCCTCTGCAGACAATCTGATCTACAGACAATTCCTAATCTGAGGAAAGACATTCCTGCCATAGAGGGAGTACAGAGAAGGTTCACCAGACTGATTCCTGGGATGGCAGGACTTTCATATGAAGAAAGACTGGATCATCGGTGCCCCGCTCCCATCAGTACATCATCGGTGCCCCACTCCCTGCCATGGATGCCCTCCACCGAAAACGGTGTCTGAGACGGGCCGGGAAGATCATCAAAGACCCCTCCCACCCCAACAATGGACTGTTTGCCCTCCTCCCATCAGGGAGGCGGTACAGGAGCCTCAGGTCTCGTACTAGTAGGATGAGGAACAGCTTCTACAACAACACTATCACATTGCTGAACTCGGAGTCCCGCCGATAGATTTCTCCAGTCTCTCCGTCCACATTGTTTGCTTATTCTGTATTTTTATTTCTATATTGCACTATTACTACGGACTGACGCTAAACTGCATTTCGTTGTACCCATACTTGTATTTGTGCAATGACATTAAAGTTGAATTGAATTGAATTGAATTGGATAGACTCGGTTTGTACTCGCTAGAATTTAGAAGATTGGGGGGGGATCTTATAGAAACGTACAAAATTCTTAAGGGGTTGGACAGGCTAGATGCAGGAAGATTGTTCCCGATGTTGGGGAAGTCCAGGACAAGGGGTCACAGTTTAAGGATAAGGGGGAAATCTTTTAGGACCGAGATGGGAACATTTGTTTTCACACAGAGAGTGGTGAATCTGTGGAATTCTCTGCCACAGAAGGTAGTTGAGGCCAGTTCATTGGCTATGTTTAAGAGGGAGTTAGATGTGGCCCTTGTGGCTAAAGGGATCAGTGGGTATGGAGAGAAGGCAGGTACAGGATACTGAGTTGGATGATCAGCCATGATCATATTGAATATCGAAGGGCCGAATGGCCTACTCCTGCACCTATTTTCTATGTTTCTATGACATCCGCAGACCCACAAGTAGACGACCCTATGGAGAGTCAAGTCAAGTTTATTCGTCACATGCACACACGAGATGTGCAGTGAAATGAAAAGTGGCAATGCTTGCGGACTTTGTGCAACAAGACAAACAAATAAACCGACCAAACAGGAGAGGACAGTCAGTTGTTCAAAAGGGAACTGCAGATGCTGGAATATCGAAGGTACACAAAATTGCTGGGGAAACTCAGCTGGTGCAGCAGCATCTATGGAGCGAAGGAAATAGGCGACGTTTCGGGCCGAAACCCTTCTTCAGACAGTCATACTCGTTTCGAGTGACAGCCGATGGTGATGATGCTCCTGTGTGAAATACCTTCACATTTCCCATTCCCTTCTCTCCAGAGATGCTGCCTGTCCCGTTCGAGTTACTCCAGCATTTTGGTGTCTATCTTCGCTTTAAACCGGCATCTGCAGTTCCTTCCTGCACTAGCACCTGGGTGGGAGCAGCGTTTGTGAGGGTGATTCCCTGCTGAGCAAAATCATTTTTTTTTTTCAAATGTAATGAATCCTGGGCAGCAGGAGGTGCGTGTCGAGAGGAGGCTTCCTGTTGAGATCCGATCCTGGCACAGAACGGCGCTGGGAGATTCCGGACATTCCTGGGCCCGGCTCCACTCTGCGTGAAGTGATTAAAACAGGCGGCCAGGGAATTAGCGGACAGACAACAAAATGCTGGAGTAACTCAGCGGGACAGGCGGCGTCTCTAGGTGACGTCTCGGGACAAACGCAGCGGTGTTTTGTACCCTACTCTCATACTTTCCACAAACAGGCCCTTCGGCCCACCGAGTCCATGCCAACCAGCGATCCCCGTGTATTTACATTCTCCTACACACACTCTGGGGACAATTTACTGTTTTTTACCGAAGCCAATTAGCCCACAAACCCGTACGTCTTTGGAGTGTGGGAGGAAACCGGAGCACCCGGAGAAAACCCACGCAGGTCGCGGGGAGAACGTACAAGCTCCGTACGGCCAGCACCCGTAGTCAGGATCGAGCCCGGGTCCCTGGCGCTGGGAGGCAGCGACTCTACCGTTGCGCCACCGTGCCGCCCCAAATCCTCACCTATCCACGTTCTCCAGGGATGCTGCCTGACACGCTGCGTTATTCCTGCACTTCGTATCCCCTTTTGTGAATCAATTCTCAGCATCTGCAGTTCTTTGTTTCTACGCAGAACAGTACAGCATAGGAACAGGCCCTTCAGCCCACAATGTCCATGCCAAACATGATGCCAAGTTAAGCCTATCCCTCTATTCCCTGCATTTCCTTGTGCCTCTTAAATGCCACCATCGTAGACTTTCGGATGGGCATATAGCTATGCTGGGAATGGGGAGATATAGGTGATGAGAAGGTAGATAGGTGATGGCCTTGGCTTCACGTTCAGCACAATCAGGACAGAAAGCTCAGCGTGGGAATGGGAAGGGGAGTTAAAATGGCCTTAAGAAATATTTCCCTTCACTGCCAAATCAGTCCCAGCGCAAAGTGGAGGAACAGCACCTCATATTTCGCTTGTTTAAGAAAGAACTGCAGATGCTGGAAAAATCGAAGGTAGACAAACCAGCAGTATGAACATTGACCTCCAATTTCAGGTAGTCCCTGCTTTCTCCCTCTTTCCCCTCCCCTTCCCAGCTCTCCCAACAGCCCACTGTCTCCGCCTCTTCCTTTCACCCGTTCCTTCACTCCGGAGAAACTGCCTGGGATTGGGATGGGGATGGGGATGGGGGTGGGGGTGGGAGTGGGGTGGGGGTGGGGGGTGGGGATGGGGATGGCGATGGGGTGGGGGTGGGGGGGGGGGTGGGGTGGGGATGGGGATGGGGGGGGGGGGTGGGGTGGGAGTGGGGTGGGGATGGGGATGGGGGTGAGGTGGGTGGGGTGGGGGAGGGGAGGGATGGGGATGGGGTGGGTGGGGTGGGAGTGGGGTGGGGATGGGGGTGGGTGGGGTGGGAGTGGGGTGGGGGTGGGTGGGGTGGGAGTGGGGTGGGGATGGGGGTGGTCAAGGAGTCAGGAGTATCCGGAGAGAGCAATAAGGTAATCATGCAGTCACAGGATGGATGAATGAAGTAACACGTTACGCTTGCTTCCGGCCAACCTCTGCTTTCACTTCACATATTAAGTTACTAAAAATGCATCCAATAAAGCAAAGTGCAAATTAGACGGGGGGATTAAAACATATTCACAAGCCGGCAAAACACCAGCTTCCAGCTGCTTCTGTCCAAGTTCCGTATCAAAATAAAAGGTAGCCTGAGATCCACGAGGCTGAGCAAAGGCACTAAATAAATGAACTGTGGGTCGGCACGGTGTCGCAGCGGGTGGAGCTGCTGCCTCACAGCGCCACAGACCTGGGTTCCACAGCGCGGAAACAGGTCCTTCGAGTCCACGGAGTCCGCGCCGACCAGCGATCCCCGCACACTCACGCTATCCTACACTCACTAGACACAATTTACTTTTTTTTTTAACCGAAGCCAATTTACCTACGAAAGGATGTGGTAGGAACCCAGAGCACCCGGAGAAAACCCACGCAGGTCAAGGGGAGAACGCGCAAACTCCGTACAGACAGCACCCGTAGTCGGGATCGAACCTGGGTCAACTCTACTACCGCTGCGCCATCGTGATGCCACCTGATCTCGGGTGCTGTCTGTGTGGAGTTTGCACGTTCTCCTGTGTGGGTTTCCTCCGGGTGCTCAGGTTTCCTCCCACGTCCCACAGATGTGTGGGTTTGCACGTGAATTGGCCCTCTGTTAAGGCCCCCCTAGTGTGGAGGGAGTGGATGAGAAAATGGGATAACATGGAACTAGTGTGAACGGGTGATCGATGGTCAGTGTGGACTCAGTGGGCCGAAGGGCCTGTTCCTTGGCCGATAGTTATAGAATCAAACAGCATGGAAACAAGCCCTTTGGCCCATCTTGCCCATGCCAACCAAGATGAATCATCTACACTACTCATTTCTGTGTCTATCTTCAAAGGGGTACAGGCAGGCAAAGATTAATTTAACATTTCACACAGGTGGGTGTGTGGAACAAGCTGCCAGAGGAGGTAGTTGAGGCTGGGACTATCTTAATGTTTAAGAAACAGTTAGACAGGTACATGGATAGGACAGGTTTGGTGGGATATGGACCAAACGCAGGCAGGTGGGACTACAATGTGGATGGGACATGTTGGTTGGCGTGGGCAAGTTGGACCGGAGGGCCTGTTTCCACACTGTATCACTCTATGACTCTAATGATTTAACATCGAAGATAGACACAAAATACTGGAGTAACTCAGCGGGACAGGCAGCATCTCTGGAGAGAAGGAATGGGTGATGCTTCAGGTCCAGACTGAAGAAGGGTCTCGACTGGAAACGTCACCCCCGTTCCTTCTCTCCAGAGATGCTGTCTGTCCCGCTGAGTTACTCCAGCAGTTTGTGTCTATCTTCGGTGTACACCAGCATCTGCAGTTCCTTCCTACACATCGATTTAACGTGGTCGGCACGGACATCGTGGGCTGAAGGGCCTGTTCCTGTGCTGTAGTCGTCTATGTTCCGTGTCCAAAATAATTCTTCATCATCCGACACTTTACAATCTGCTTCAAATGTATTTACGAGCTGAGATGAAGGACCTCAACAATGTTTCCTGTACTGAGCGATACTTCACATTTATTGCCCCCTCTAGCCGTCTCTGGCTCTGGTTGCTATCGGCAACACCTGCAGAGTCATAGATCGATACAGTGTGGAAACAGGCCCTGCGGCCTGACTTGGCCACGCCGACCAACATGTCCCATCTACACTAGTCCCACCTGCCTGCCCATATCCCCTCCAAACCTGTCCGATCCATGTACCTGTCTAACTGTTTCTTAAACGTTGGGACAGTCCCTGCCTCAACTACCTCCTCTGGCAGACACAACATGCTGGAGTAACTCAGCGGGACAGGCGGCATCTCTGGAGAGAAGGAATGAGATGCTGCCGGTCCCGCTGAGTTACTCCAGCATTTTGTGTCCGCTTCGATTTAAACCAGCATCTGCAGTTCCTTCCTACACACTACCTCCTCCGGCAGCTCATTCCGTACACCCGCCACCCTTTGTGTAAAAAAAGTGACCCCTCAGATTGCTATTAAATCTTTTCCCCTTCACCTTGAACCTGTGTCCTCTGGTCCTCATTCACCTGCAGTACTCTGGGCAAGGGATTCTGTGCATCAGTCTGAAGAAACGTCACCCATTCCTTCTCTCTGGAGATGCTGCCTGACCCGCCGAGTTACTCCAGCACTCTGTGGCTATCTATGGTGTAAACCGGCATCTGCGGTTCCTTCCTACAATGTACGTCTACTCGATCTATTCCTCTCATGATTGGGGTGGGGTGTGGTTTGGGAGGGGCGGGGGGGGGTGTCCCCCCCAAGTTTTGTGAAACATGTTGCAGCCAAACCAAAGCCGAGTCGTAGCCTCAACGCAACCACAGCCGCCGAAGTCTGCCAGCTCCGTGATGGTAAATCCACAGGCTCTGCGACCGGAGCTCTCAAGGTCGATTCCAGTTGGAGGCCGCCAGCTCCTAGAATCTAGCAGCCCGGGAGCTGGAGGATGAGCGGTGATCTTATAGAGATGTACAAGATCATGAGAGGACTAGATCAGGTAGATGCACAGAGTCTCTTACCCAGAGTAGGTGAATCGAAGACCAAAGGACACAGGTTCAAGGTGAAGGGGAAAAGATTTAATAGGAATCTGAGGGGTACCTTTTTCACTCAAAGGGTGGTGGGTGTATGGAACGAGCTGCCAGAGGAGGTAGTTGAGGCTGGGACTATTGTAATGTTTAAGATGCAGTTAGATGGGTACATGGTCCCTTTTCATCTGTGCATTAATTGCCTCATACTGTGTTTTGTATTGAATTCTGTCTTTACTTTGTGTACTAGTCATGTCTCTACTATTTATTTCATTCCCCTTACATGTTTTTCCTCTACATGCTCAATTTTTGTAAGGTGTCCTTAAGACTCTTGAAAGGCGCCCATAAATAAAATGTATTATTATTATTATTATTATAGGGCAGGTTTGGAGGGATATGGGCCAAACGCAGGCAGGTGGGACTAGTGTTGATGGGACATGTTGGTCGGTGCAGGCAAGTTGGGGTGAAGGGCGTTTCCAGGCTGTATCACTCTCTGAATCCATGACTCTAAAGGGCTCAGTGAACAGAGCAGGGGAAATGATTCATCAAAACATGATTTAAACAAACCCTTCACAGATTACGTGTGTAGGAGGGAACTGCAGATGCTGGATTATATCGAAGATGGACACTAAAGTGCTGAAGTAACTGTCTGAAGAAGGGTCCTGACCCAAAACATCACCCATCCTTTTACTACAGGGTCCGAAGAAGGGTCCCGGCCTGCAGTGTCATCCATCCTTTCTCTCCAGAGTTGCTGCCTGAGCCGCTGAGTTGAGTTTAGTTTAGAGATATAGCATGGAAACCTCCTCAGCTCCAGTGGTGACACAGAATATTTAACCTGTCTAAACCTGGTCTCAATGGCTCATAGATTAAAGATGACACCACCGGGTTTGTCAGCCGGGACTGGAACGGAAATCAAACCCACAACTTCTGACTCAGTGCAACCCTGTACACACAGGTCTGTCCTAGGAGTGTCTCACCTGGAGCGTCTCACCTGGAGAGTCTCACCTGGAGAGTCCCGCCAAGAGAGCCGAGAAATCGCCCCGTGCACTTCACCCCCACCATCCTCATCTTCGGACACCCTGTGCTTAGGGGAGAGGGTAGAAGGCAGACGATATCCTGGTCGGGTTTGCTGCTCCTGGGCCTGGCCAAGCTGGCCATCCGCGAGTCACGGCACCAGGCGGAAGAGGGCTCTGCCCGTGCCTTTCCCGGGGTTACGTCCGTGCCCGGGTGGTGCTAGCGAGGGACTACGCGCTGTCCACGGTCGCCCTGGGGGATTTCCGAGACCGCTGGACACTGACGGGCGTAGAATGCATCCTTGGTATGGATGGGGAAATAGTTATTTGAAAATTTAGTGATTAGATAATTTGGTGATGTTGTATTTTGGTGGTGGGTGTGTTTCCATGGTTTTGGTTTGTAAATATTATTTTATAAGATTGAGGGGGACCTTCACGTGCGTGAGGGCAGCTGAGAATGAAGGGGGGGGGGGCTTTCTTTTATTAACATTTTATTTATTAGCTAGCATTTATTTCCAAGAGGGCTTGTGTACAAAGACAGGCTTGCAATGCTGATCTGGCCGCATTTGGAATATTGTGAGCAATTTTGGGCCCCCATATAAGATTGTTAAGGGTTTGGACACGCTAAAGGTTGGGGGAGTCCAGAACCAGGGGCCGCAGTTTAAGAATAAGGGGTAAGCCATTTAGAACAGAGATGAGGAAACACTTTTTCATACAGAGAGTCTGTGGAATCCTCTGCCTCAGAGTACGGTGGAGGCAGGTTCTCTGGATACTTTCAAGAGAGAGCTAGACAGGGCTCTTAAAGATAGCGGAGTCAGGGGATATGGGGAGAAGGCAGGAATGGGGTACTGATTGGGGATGATCAGCCATGATCACATTGAATGGCGGGTGCTGGCTCGAAGGACCGAATGGCCTACACCTGCACCTATTGTCTATTGTCTATTGAAGAAGGATGTGCTGGCTCTGGAGAAGGTCCAGAGGAGGTTTACGAGAATAATCCCAGATAAAGTGGGTTAACATATGATGAGCGTTTGACGGCACTGGGCCTGTACTCGCTGGAGTTTAGAAGAATGAGGGGGGACCTCATTGAAACGTACTGATGTGTACAGCAATTCATTCTTCCCATGCACACTTATAAGCAGGGAATAGTCTTCACCCTACCATAGTTACTCAACCAGATGCAACTAAATATAAGGCAGCTTTTCTTCTCCAATAATCCTTTTTTTGCTTAAATCCACCCTCCACCACCTCCAGTTTAAATTCCATTTGGAATATTTTGGACGGCCAAGAACCAAGAACTGAATAGTGAAAGGCCTGGATAGACTGGATATGGAGAGGATGTTTCCACTAGTGGGAGAGTCAAGGACTAGAGGTCACAGCCTCATAATTAAAGGACGTTCCTTCAGGAATGAGATGAGGAGGAATTTCTTTAGTCACAGGGTGGTAAATCCGTGGAATTCTTTGCCGCAGAAGGCTGTGGAGGCCAAGTCCGTGGATATTTTTAAGGCAGAGACAGATAGGTTCTTAATTAGTACGGGTGTCAGAGGTTGTGGGGTGAAGGCAGGAGAATGGGGTTAGGAGGGGGAGGTAGATCAGCCATGATTGAATGGCGGAGTAGACTTGATGGGCCGAATGGCTTAATTCTGCGCCTATCACTTATGACCTTGTGACCCATGACCTGGGGGGTGGGGGGGAATGGGGGTCACCAAGAACAAAGGGTTCTCATGGTCGCTATGACGACATGTGGCGGCAAGCCGGAGATAGGACTGTTCGGTGAACATTTGTAACATGCCAGAAACATGTGCGGTCTCAGTGAGTATTTCACTGCACTGAGGTACATGTGGCAATAACGTATCAGCGAATTGTTGAATCAAAGCAACAGATGGAGAGACAATAGCAACACTGGTGTGATTCAGTATTTAGCTTAGATTAGTTTAGAGATACAGCGCGGAAACAGGCCCTTCAGCCCGAGTCCGCGCCGACCAGCTATCCCCGCTCATCAACACTATCCTACACCCACAAGGGACAATTTACACTTACACCAGGCCAATTAACCTGCAAACCTGTTTAAGAAGGAACTGCAGATGCTGGAAAATCGAAGGTACACAAAAATGCTGGAGAAACTCAGCGGGTGCAGCAGCATCTATGGAGCGAAGGAAATAGGCAACGTTTCGGCCCGAAACCCTTCTTCAGACTGATGGGGAGTGGCGGGGAGAAGAAAGGAGGAGGAGGAGCCCGAGGGCTGAGGAAGGGGAGGAGACAGCAAGGGCTAACAAAATTGGGAGAATTCAATGTTCAAACCTGTTCGTCTTTGGAGTGTGGGTGGAAACCGAAGATCTCGGAGAAAACCCACGCAGGTCACGGGGAGAACATGCAAACTCCGTACAGACAGCACCGGTAGCCGGGATCGAACCCGGGTCTCCGGCGCTGTGTGAGGCAGCAACTCTACCGCTGCGCCACCGTGCCGACACGTTTAGAGTGGTGCCCAGAGTACTGTTGATGTCAACACAAAATGCTGGAGTTACATCAGCGGGTCAGACAGCGTCTCTGGAGAAAAGGTATAGGTGATGTTTCGGGTCGAGACCCTTCCTCGGTAACCTTACGATCATGAATGCTTGCCCGCCACTGACACCTTTATGGGTGAACAGAAGGCAGAGTGGGAGAGGCACTCAAGCACTAAATTACAGTTAATAACCCTGAAATGATAACGCCACCAACAGCGATGGTGACTGTAAAAAAACACCTGATTGTCGCAAAGCCCAGCTAGCTCATTAGTGTCCTTCTGGGCAAGGAATCTGTCGGCCGCACCCGATCCACACTCGACGTGATTCAGACCATGTGGTCAAGGTACAACCTCCCTCCAGACTGCTCCAACAAACCACCCAACCAGCAGTAGAGTCTCTGCCTCACAGCACCAGAGACCCGGGTTCGATCCTGACTACGGGTGCTGTCTGTACGGAGATTGTACCTTCTCCCCGTGACCTGCGTGGGTTTTCTCCGGGTGCTCCGGTTTCCTCCCACACTCCAAAGACTTATGCCCCTGTCCCACTTAGGAAACCTGAACGGAAACCTCTGGAGACTTTGCGCCCCACCCAAGGTTTCCGTGCGGTTCCCGGAGGTTTCTGTCAGTCTCCCTACCTGCTTCCACTACCTGCAACCTCCGGCAACCACCTGCAACCTCCGGCAACCACCTGCAACCTCCGGGAACCGCACGGAAACCTTGGGTGGGGCGCAAAGTCTCCAGAGGTTTCCATTCAGGTTTCCTAAGTGGGACAGGGGCATTAGGTTAATTTGGCTTTGGTAAAAATTGTAAATCGACCCTAGTGTGTAGGATAGTGCAAGTGTACGGGGTGATCTCTGATTGGCGCAGACTCGGTGGATCCGAGGGATCTGTTTCCACGCTGCATCTCTAAAGTCTAAAGATGCTGACTGGCCCGCTGAGTTCCTCCAGCACTAAGTGATTTTCCTCGAGATTCAAGCATCTGCAGTTCCTTGTGTCTCCTTATTGCAGTGAAATACAGTAAGTATTTGTCAAATGGCTTCCAGCTCATGTCTTCCGTCCCACCAAGTGGGGTTGGATAGCTCGGCAGAATATTGATACCACGGACGTTCCATTCCATCCGTCTGCTCATTACCACGCTCTGCCCCCCCTCAACCGCGTCACCCCCCATCCCAGCTGACCGCACGCACTATCAACCGGGACAACCTCAGATCTCTCCAGCCTGCCCCCATCCCTCCACCCTCTCACAATGCCAACTTTGCCCTCCTCAACACCAGGTCGCTCAACAACAAAGCCCTTGCCCTCCATGAACTAATCCTTGACAACACTCTGGACTTCCTTCTGCTCACTGAGACCTGGCAACAACCCAATGTCTTCTTCTCCCTCAATCAAACATCCCCACCTGGATTTAATTACATTTCCAAACCCCGCCCCTCCCGCCATGGAGGTGGCCTCGCTGTTATTTTTAACCAGAATTTTCGTATCACTGAACTCACCCTCCCCCCAGTAGCATCATTTGAATTCCTCGCCTTCAAAGCCCTTTCCTCCATGACAGTCATCCTCATTTACCGGCCACCTAAACCAAACCCCTCCTTCCTATCTGACTTCACTGAACTCCTCACACTTGCCTCATCCCTCTCCTCACGTCTGCTACTACTTGGTGACTTAAATATTCACATGGACTCCCCCACCTGCAAGCTCGCATCTGAATTCGCCTTTTTACTAGACAACTTCTCTCTCACTCAGCACGTCACCTTTCCCACCCATGACAAAGGTCACATCCTTGATCTGGTCTGCTCCATAAATCAACCGGTACTCGACCTCCATCCTTGCCTCTTCCCCCTCTCTGATCATAAGCTTATACGGTTCACCATCCCTTCTCCGACACCTCGCCCCCGCTTCCTCCGAGAAATCACCTTCCGTAATCTAAAATCCATCGATCCCCACCATCTCTCTGACCTGCTCTCCACCACTCTCCCCCTGGACTCCACCCCCATCTCACCTGATGATCTCACAAACCATCTCAACTCCACCTTGTCTACCTCCCTCAACACTCTGGCCCCCCTCAAAACAAGAACCGTAACTTTCAACACATCCTCACCCTGGTACACACCTGCACTTCGTAAACTGAAACAGACTGGTCGCCAACTCGAACGACTAATAAAGAAATCATCTCTCACAGTTCACCTTGAAGCTTACAAACTCCACCTCACTGACTACAAAGATGCCCTCATTGCTGCAAAATCTGCCTACCTCTCCTCCATATTCACCGATCCCTGCCTAAACCACAGAACCCTCTTCTCCACAGTGGGCAACCTCCTCAAGCCTCGAGCCAACACTCTCCCTACCTCTACTCCGGTTCTCTGCAACTCATTCCTCCACTTTTTCGCTGATAAAATCAGCACCATCTATCAATCTCTATCCCCTGTACCCGACTCCCCAGCATCTACTCCACCACCTACCACGGCCCCTCCTTTCAACATCTCCACTGACCTCCTTACCCCTCCTCCACACTGCTTCCTCTCCCAGTTTGACCTGGTCACCCCTATTGAAATCTCCAAACTCATCAGCTCTTCCAAACCCACCACCTGCTCCCTCGACCCTCTCCCCACTCCCCTGTTGAAGTCCTGCCTCCCCGTTCTCTGCCCCTACCTCACTAATCTCTTCAACTCCTCACTGTCCCAAGGAATTGTCCCCTCCGCTTTCAAAACTGCTGCCGTTACACCAATCTTAAAGAAACCTGGTCTTGATCCCTCCTCTCTCATTAACTACCGCCCAATCTCAAACCTCCCCTTTCTTTCAAAAACCCTGGAGCGTATCGTTGCGTCGCAACTTCATTCCCACCTCCTTGCGTATAACCTACTTGAACCCCTCCAATCTGGCTTTCGCCCCCTCCATAGCACAGAAACTGCTCTCCTCAAAGTCCTCAACGACCTCCTCACCTCTGCTGACACTGGTTCCCTCAACATCCTCATCCTCCTCGACCTGAGCGCAGCCTTCGATACAGTGAACCATAACATCCTGCTCACCAGACTCAAGGACCTCGGCATTGAAGGCTCTGCACTCAGCTGGCTCCGTTCCTACCTTTCCAACAGATCCCACTTCATCTCTCTCCACAACCACACCTCTGCTACAGCCGCAGTCACTCAAGGCGTTCCCCAAGGCTCCGTACTCGGCCCCCTCCTCTTCATCATCTACATCCTCCCCCTTGGTCAGATACTCCACCACTTCAATCTGGACTTCCACTGTTATGCTGATGACACTCAGATTTACCTTGGCACCAAATCCCCCCACAACCCCCCCCTCTCCCATATCAACTCCTGTTTGTCAGCTATAAAAACCTGGATGCAACATAATTTCCTCAAACTCAACAGCGATAAGACAGAATTTCTCCTCATAGGCTCCAAAGCCACACTCAGCAAAATCAATAACCCCACTCTCACCATCGACGGCACCACTGTCTCCCCATCTCCCCAGGCCCGCAACCTTGGCGTGATCTTTGATTCCACCCTCTCCCTTGAGCCTCACATCCGCCATGTCATTAAAACCTCCTTCTTTCATCTCCGCAACATCGCCAAACTCAGACCCTCTCTCACTCCGCCTGCTGCTGAAAGACTCATCCATGCCTTCATCTCCTCCCGACTGGACTATTGCAACTCACTTCTCCTTGGCATCAGCTCCACCTACATCAACCGACTCCAACTGGTCCAGAACGCAGCCGCCCGACTCATCACCCACACCAAATCCTGGCATCACATCACTCCAGTCCTCAAAAAACTTCACTGGCTTCCCATCTCCCACCGGATCACCTACAAAATCCTGGTCCTCACCTACAAAGCCCTCCACCATCTGGCCCCCACATATCTCATTGACCTCCTCTCCCCCTACCAACCCTCACGGTCCCTCAGATCCACATCAGCCGTCTCCTCTCCATCCACAAGTCCAACCTCCGCAGTTTTGGGGACAGAGCCTTCTCCAGGGCAGCTCCCAGGCTCTGGAACTCCCTCCCCCAACTGATCCGCAATTCCGTGTCCCTCCCCATCTTCCAGTCCCGCCTCAAGACCCATCTCTTCACCTCTGCCTATCCTTAGCCCCACGTCCCCGTCCCTTTTCATCTGTGCATTAATTGCCTCATGCTGTGTTTTGTATTGAATTCTGTCTTTACTTTGTGTACTAGTCATGTCTCTACTATTTATTTCATTCCCCTTACATGTTTTTCCTATACATGCTCAATTTTTGTAAGGTGTCCTTGAGACTCTTGAAAGGCGCCCATAAATAAAATGTATTATTATTATTATAATATTCACACACACACAAGCAAAACACATGGTGCCAGGCTGTAATGCAGGTATAGGCAGGGGATGCATCAGTGATGGCAAGGTGGGATCATTCTTCCCATCATGGCCCTTTGTCTGAAGAAGGGTCTCAATAGACCCAAAACGTCATCCATCCATGTTCTCCAGAGATGTGCACCGGTGGCGCAGCGGTAGAGTTGCTGCCTCACAGCGCCAGAGACCTGGGTTTGATCCCGACTACAGATGCTGGTCTGTACGGAGTTTGTACGTTCTCCCCGTGGTCCGCGTGGGTTTTCACCGGGTGCTCCGGTTTCCTCCAAAGACGCTGCAGGTTTGTAGGTTAATTGGCTTGGGTATAATTGTAAATTGTCCCTAGTGCGTAGGATAGTGCTGGTGTGCGGGGATCGCCGGTCGGCATGGACTCGGTGGGCCGAAGGGCCTGTTTATAACCATATAATATAACCATATAACAATGACAGCATGGAAACAGGCCCTCTCGGCCCTTCTAGTCCGTGCCGAACACTTTGCCCGCTGTACCTCTGAACTAAACTAAACTAAGATTCTTCAGTCTGAAGAAGGGTCTCAATAGACAATAGGTGCAGGAGTAGGCCAATCGACCCTTCGAGCCAGCACCGCCATTCCATGGCTGATCATCCCCAATCAGTACCCCGTTCCTGCCTTCTCCCCATATCCCTCAACTCCCCTCGACCCGCAACGTCATCCATTCCTTCTCTCCGGAGGTGCTGCCTTTCCCGCTGAGTTACTCCAGTATTTTGTGTCTGTGGATCTTAAGCTAAGATGTTGCCTGTCCAGCACTTTGTGTCTCTCTGTCCCCCCCCCCCCCACCTCCACGCCCCACCTCCTTTGTCTGCTCACTGCCGTTCCCCAAATATGAGTTGTGGTGCCACCTTGTGATTGGGGAAGCTCTCTGCAATTCCTGAACCAGGAGGGAAAAAAACAAAGAGCTGACGTCATTGTGGATTAAAGAGTCAGCCTTTGAACCCAGGTGGGACAGACAGATTATGATCCCTCTAACACAAGACGGGGCAGGACTCTGGGGAGTGGCGCAGTCAAAAGGCAACACACACACACAAGATTAGTCAGCAGTGCGTCACTAGGGTTGTGCCCTGGTTGAGGATTAGGTCAGGACCATATCGCCCTTGAGCAGAGATGTTTAATAAAGGCTGCTTCTCATGCAGACGGAGAGAGAGAGGGAGAGAGAGAGAGAGAGAGAGAGAGAGAGGCGTATTGCTATTTATACAGCAGCCTTGCTCTCGAAAAAGCAGCACAAGGGCATTCACAAGCGAAGGCAGACACAAAATGCTGGAGCAACTTAGCGGGTCAGGCAGCATCTCCGGAGAGAAGTTGATGGGTGATGTTTCAGGGTGGAGACCATTTCTTCAGATTGAGAGTCAGGGCAGCATTTTGTGTCGATCTTCGATCCTCGACACATGTAAACCAGCATCTGCAGCTCCTACCTGCACATTCACAAATGAAACCTGACTTTATATAGAAACATAGAAAATAGGTGCAGGAGGATGCCATTCGGCCCTTCGAGCCAGCACCGCCATTCATTGTGATCATGGCTGATCATCCCCAATCAATAAACCGTGCCTGCCTTCTCCTCATATCCCTTGATTCCACTAGCCCCTAGAGCTCTCTCTTAAATCCATCCAGTGATTTAGCCTCCACTGCCCTTTGAGGCAGGGAATTCTACAAATTCACAACTCTCTGGGTGAAAAAGTTTTTTCTCACCTCAGTCTTAAATGGCCTCCCCTTTAAGACTGTGGCCCCCTGTTTCTGGACTCGCCCAACCTTGGGAACATTTTTCCTGCATCTAGCTTGTCCAGTCCTTTTATAATTTTATATGTTTCTATAAGATATCCCCTCATCCTTCTAAACTCCAGTGAATACTAGCCCAGTCTTTTCAATCTTTCCTCATATGACAGTCTTGCCCTAAACGTTATACCCTTCATCCTGTATCTGTACACCGTGGGCGGTTAGATTGTAATCATGTATTGTCTTTCCGCTGACTGGATAGCACGCAACAAGAAAAAAAAAACGCTTTTCACCGTACCTCAGTACACCTGACAATAAACTAAACTGTCCTTTCCCTTGTGAAGGGGAAATCGAGCGCTAGACGACATGGGTTTAAGGTGAGAGGGGAAAGATTTAAGAGGAACATGAGGAGCAACTGTTTTCCTACACAGAGGGAGGTGTGTATGTGGAACGAGCTGCCAGAGGAGGTGGGTGAGGCAGGTACAATCATGTTAAAAGACATAAGGGCGGCACGGTGGCGCAGTGGTAGAGTTGCTGTCGCACAGCGCTAGAGACCCGGGTTTGATCCAGACTACAGGTGCTGTCTGTACGGAGTTTGCACGTTCTCCCCGTGACCTGCGTGGCTTTTCTCCGAGATCTTCGGTTTCTTCTCACGCTCCAAAGACGTACAGGTTTGTAGGTTAATTGGCTTGGTGTAAATGTATAATGTAAAATTGTCCCGAGTGTGTGCATGATTGTGTTAATGTGCAGGGATCGCTGGTCGGTGTGGACAAGGTGAATCTCTAAACTAAAATTTCCACTAGTGGGAGAGTCTAGGACTGGCCCCGGATTCCCAAACGATTAGGGAAGCGACTACCAGATGGAAAGTGCAGGGTCAAGGATGTTCTCAAAGCTTCCTTGAAAAATGTACCCACCTACTCTCGAGAATCTCCAACCCATTACAACTTAGGGGGCGGCCTTTGAGTGTCAGATTCCCGTGACCTGCGTGGGTTTTCTCCGGGTGCTCTGGTTTCCTCCCACAATCGAAGGCAGACACAAAATGCTGGAGTAACTCAGCTTTCAAGTGAGAGCTAGAAAGGGCTCTTAAACATAGCGGAGTCAGGGGATATGGAGAGAAGGCAGGAACGGGGTACTGATTGGGGGTGATCAGCCATGATCACATTGAATGGCAGTGCTGGCTCAAAGGGCCAAATGGCCTACTCCTGCACCTATCGTCTATTGTCCAAAGACGTACAGGTTTGTAGGTTAATTGTCTTCTGTAAATTGTCCCTAGTGTGTAGATAGTGCTAATGTATGGGGTATCCCTGGTGGGCGTGGGAGGAACTTGGTAAACCCACGCAGGTCACGGGGAGAACGTATAAACTCCATACAGACAGCACCCGTAGTCAGGATCGAACCCGGGTCTCTGGCGCTGTAAGGCAGCAACTCTACTGCTGCGCCACCGTGCCACCCTTATAGAAAAAATCAGAAGCAGGGGTTAAGAGGGAAAGATATATCAGCCGTGGTTGAATGTGTGGCAAGGAACTGCTGATGCTGGTTTAAACCGCACTTGCTTCTCGCTTTCACCCAACAAACAGCTAACAATGTGTCAGGAAGAACTGCAGATGCTGGTTAAAATCGAAGGTAGACACAAAATGCTGGAGTGACCCAGCGGGTCAGGCAGCGTCTATGTAGAGAAGGAATGGGCAGCGTTTCTTGTAATTCCCTCTCTCCAGAGATGCTGCCTCACCCTCGGAGTTACTCCAGCATTTTGTGTCGAACAGCTAACAATGGCCTGTTTCCTTTAACATTGCTACTTTTATGCATATCTTTCATTCACTGTTCTTTATCTCTCCGCATCACCGACTATATCTCTCGTTTGCTTTATCCCTAACCATTGTGTAGGAGGGTCTCGACCTGAATCGTCACCCATTCCTTCTCTCCAGAGATGCTGCCTGACCCCGCTGAGTTACTCCAGCTCTTTGTGTCTCGTCATGTTTGAATGGCGGAGTAGACTCGATGGGCCGAACGGCCCAATTCTGCTCCCATACCTTATGGAGTAGGAGGAAGCACTCAACAATGACGGCAGCTCTTGTAGTGTTGGTCCATTCCAGAGAAGCAGATGCCAGCACACGAACACCTCCATCCTACGTGGCAATGTATTAATGAAAGGTGAGGAGGAACCTCTTTAGTCAGAGGGTGGTGAGTCTGTGGAACTCATTGCCACAGAGGGCTGTGGATATTTTGTCAGGCAGAGTGAGACAAATTCTTGATTAGAGCGGGTGTCAAGTGTGGTGGGGAGAAGGCAGGAAAATGGGATTAGGAGGCAGAGATCAGCCATGATTGAATGGCGGAGTGGACTCGATGGGCCGAATGGCCTAATTCTACTCCTATAACATGTGATTTACTTGGCTGTGCCGTTCTTTGTCGTCAAGTCCCAATTTGGTGTCGACCTGCAGTAGGACTAGGAGTGGGCTCAGAATCCTGGGCTCATTCGCAATTCCCCCCCCCCCCCCATCCCATTGGAAACAATTAGATGAAGCTCATCTATTAAGGGTCACACTGGGCAGGTAGCAATGGCTGAGGAAGTTAGATGTAGGGTTGTGTGATTCTACTTTATTGCTTGCTCGAACTTGTGATGCTGCTGCAAGCAAGATTTTTCTCAACGTATCTCAACGTTCTTGTGTGTAGGACAATAAACATGGCTTGAGTTGACAACTTGATTCAGTGGCTGGTGCAGTCACCACGGACCAAAGGTGAGAAAGGAACCTTTAATCTGTTCCCCGCACTAGGTGCTCGCTGCATCAATCACAACCAACCCTGCAGAAAATGGGGGTAAAGGCGTGCGCAACGTCGCCCTCACCCTGATGGCCACCTTCGTGTGTGGCTGCATCAGGCAGAGGAGCATAGAGCCAATGCACGTGGGCACCAAGTGTCACTACCTGCTGAGGTTCTACCTGTCCCTGGTGTTGCGAAGGATGGGCCTGGCGCAGATGCCACGTAATGTGCCAGTCAGCTGGATATTGCTGCCCCATCTGTTGTTTGTGGAAAGGTTCTTCCGGACCAACACCTTTGACCACAAGTCCATCGGGCAGTGGTCAGCACGGAACATCCTGCAGGCACTGCAGGGAAATGGCTCCATGGATCCGGTGGCGTGGTTCCCAGAGCAGACTGCCCAGCTTGTCTGGCAAAATACCTCATCGCCAGAACTCACCAACAAGCACCAAGACCTGGCTTGGCTGGCGGTGAGGAGAGCCCTCCCAGTCAGACCCTTCCTGCACCATCGGAACCTCACTGCCAGCGCACGCTGACCTCGGGACAGCTGCTATGGAGAGGAGACGGTTGCCCATATCTTTGCAGAGTGTGGATTCGCAAAGAGAGTCTGGAGAAGCATGCAAGGGTCTCTGTCACGGTTTATTCCGAACAGCTCTGTCACAGAGAACTCTGTGATCTACGGACTGTTCCCAGGGACCCATTCAGAGACGGACATCGAGTGCTGCTGGAAGGTCATCAACTCGGTGAAAGACGCTCTTTGGTCGGCCCGAGCGTTGTTCACCGCCCAGCGGAGCGGGATGTCCGTCGGGGAATGTTGCCAACTGGCCCGCTGCAGACTGCAGGAGTACGCGCTGAGGGACGCACTGAAGCTCAGTGCAGCCAACGCCAAGGCTTGGTGGGGGAGGACCACAGACTAGGGTCCTTCCGCTGCTGGACATGGGGGGCAGGGTGGGGTGGAGACGCCCCTCAAAATAATGGGAAGGGATTTCACGCCCGGGGACACCTGAGTGGCAAGGGTGTGGGGTAAAACTGTGTAATGTGTGTAAACAGTATTATACAATAGGTGCAGGGGTAGGCCATTCGGCCCTTCAAGCCAGCACCGCCATTCAATGTGATCATGGCTGATCATCCCCAATCAGTACCCCATTCCTGCCTTCTCCCCATATCCCCTGACTCTGCTATCTTTAAAAGCCCTATCTAGCTCTCTCTTGAAAGTATCCAGAGAACCGGCCTCCTTGAGCAGAGCACAAGCTGCTGGAATAATGCGAATAAGGGTCCAAACCCTTAACAATAGTTTATGTTTCAATAAGATCACCTCTCATCCTTCTAAACTCCAGAGTGTACAAGGATAGTGTTAATGTGCGGGGATCGCTGGTCGGCACGGACTCGGTGGGCCGAAGGGCCTGTTTCTGTGCTGTATCTCTAAACTAGACCTTTTATAAGTCGAGGGATGACATTCACAGTCGGGGAGGGTGGAGTATACCTTTTTTATTGAAAATTCACATAAGGGTAAAAATATCTGCAAAAATAACTCAAAAAATTTGATAGATTAAGGTGAAGCTGGTACACTAGTTTTTTTTAAACATACCATGAAGTTTGTTGCTGAAGCCTGCCCCACTCTGCTGTCGACACTGTACAATTAGACAGCAGGACTTGGACACGAGTCCCTGTCCCTGTCTCATCCTCCTTCTGCCCACAGCCATCTGAATGCTGCACAGTCCCACAAGCCTGCCGCTCAGGCCCATCGGCACGCCGGAAGGCAGGGGAGTGTGAGGGGAGAGGGGTGGGAGCGACCGAGAGAAGGAATGTGGCGCGCTGCCCACCCTCCCCAGCCCACTCCCCTCAGGCCGCTTTCCCACCCGCAACCAAGGCACGGGGCCCGGGGCGAGGTGGTTCAACTGTCCTTGTCTGCGTGCAGGGAGGCGGCCAGCGTTACCGTAGTGATGGGCTGGCCGGCCATGCTGTGCATCTGCATCTTGGCCAGCTTCTTCTGCTCGCACTCCGTGACCAGGCGGTTCAGCTCGGCCGCGCTGTAGCCGATCAGCGTCTTCAGGTCGCACACAAACTTGTAGACAAAGCGCTTCCCCTGGACCTTGCAAATCATGTCCCCGTCGTAGTAATACCTGGGCACGAGAGAGAGGAGAGAGAGGAGAGAGACGGCCACAAAGATCAGACACGGGTTAAATTAAAACGACATCGCTTCACCGCCAGGTCTTGATTAGTACGGGTGTCAGGGGTTATGGGGAGAATGGGGGTCGAGAGGGAGAGATAGATCAACCATGATTTAATGGCAAAGTAAACTTAATGGGCAAAATAGCCGAACTCCGCTCCCAGAACCAAGAACAGCGATGACATCGCCGCTGGAAGACACAGCGTCTACGCTCACTGCCTACGAAGAAAAGTATCCCGACCCAAAAGGCCTCCACGTTCTCCAGATGCTGCAGGAAGGAACTGCAGATGCTGGTTCACACCGAAGATAGACACAAAGTGTTGGAGTAACCCAACGGGTCAGGCAGCACCTCTGGAGAAAAAGGAACAGGTGACATTTCGGGCTGAGACAGTCACCTATTACTTTTTCTCTGGAGATGCTGCCTGACCCAGGTTTTTGCATCTTTCTCCAGATGCTGCCTTGCCCGTTGTGGAAGCCAAAACATCGGCAGCAGGGAGTGGGATTGATACTTGCAGCACCATAACAGGAACACAGCAAACACAGTACTCTTAGATAACATAATACAAGGAATTAGACAATAGACAACAGGTGCAAGAGTAGGCCATTCGGCCCTTCGAGCCAGCACCGCCATTCAATGTGATCATGGCTGATCATCCATAATCAGTACCCCGTTCCTGCCTTCTCCCCATATCCCCTGACTCCGCTATTTTTAAGAGCTCCATCTAGCTCTCTCTTGAAAGCATCCAGAGAACTGGCCTCCACCGCCCTCCGAGGCAGAGAATTCCACAGACTCACAACTCCCTGTGAGAAAAAGTGTTTGCTTGTCTCCGTTCTAAATGGCTTACCCCTTATTCTTGAACTGTGGCCCCTGGTTCTGGACTCCCCCAACATCTGGAACATGTTTCCTGCCGCTAGCGTGTCAAACCCTTAACAATCTTATATGTTTCAATGAGATTCCCTCTCATCCTTCTAAACTCCAGAGTGTACAAGCCCAGCTGCTCCATTCTCTCAGCATATGACAGTCCCGCCATCCCGGGAATTAACCTTGTAAACCTACGCTGCACTCCCTCAATAGCACGAATATCCTTCCTCAAATTAGGGGACCAAAACTGCACACAATACTCCAGGTGTGATCTCACCAGGGCCCTGTACAACTGCAATTGTACAACTGTAATTGTACAATTAATCATAATCATACAAAAATATTAGCCATATATTTTCTGCAACATACGAGGAATTTGATTTGCCATACAGTCATACTTATAAAAAGCAACAGAACACACAAAATACATTTTAACGTAAACATCCACCACAGTGACTCCTCCACATTCCTCACTGTGATGGAAGGCGGTAAAAAGTTCAATCCCTCCCCTCTTTGCTCTCCAGCAGTCGGGGGTCCCTAACCTTCCGTTGATGGTCAGATCGCCAGGCGCGGGGAGCTCGTGCATTGGGGGGGATGTCAGCTCCCCGCGCTGGGCGATCTGACCCCGGGTCGGGACTAGACGAACGCCGTGCGGCTTTTGGAGCTCCCGACGTCGGTCTCTTACCCGAAACTGCGAGCTCCTTGAAGTTAAAGTCCGCAGGCTGCGGTTGGAGCGTCGATCCCAGGCAAGATGGTAAGTCCACGCCCCGCGGTGGGGCTCAAAGTCAATCCCGAGCGAAGCCTCCGGCTCCACGATGTTAGGCCGCAGAGCGACCAGAGATACGACCCGGAAAACAATCGCATCTCCGGCAAGGTAAGAGATTGACAAAAAGTTTCCCCCAACCCCTTTGTATTGTATTGTATTGTATTCAAATTTATTGTCATTGTCTCAGTTAGAGACAACGAAATGAATTTCCCTTACAGGCAGTATCATAAAAATAAAAATAAATAAATAATAATAAATAATAAAACATATTAAAAATAAAATAGAATTTAAAAAAAAGCACAAACACTGAAAGTCCACGACTCAACATAACACAGTGGCACGCCCCACGCCCCACATAAAACAAACCAGAGAACAATAACACAAACTTTTTCAACACACTAAAAATAAGAAAAAAAAGACAAAGAGGACAGACAGACTGTAGGTGAGGCTGCCATTGGAGCGCCACCCGGTGGTTAAAAGTCCTCCCACCAACCAAGACAGTTTCGTTAAGGGCCTGTCCCACTTGGCGATTTTTTCGGCGACTGCCGCCGTCATTGTCTGACGTATGAGGGTCACTGAAAGATTTTGAACATTTCAAAATCCAGCGGCGACAAATGTCGCGACTCTTGAGTAGACACCGCGCGTCAATACGTCGACACGCCGCACCACACCGTGACTTTTTTGGTGACCTGATACGTCAGTCAATGATGCCGGCAGTGGCCGAAAAAAATCGGCAAGTTGGACAGGCACTTTATTCTGTTGCAGTCAACCCAATATGTCGCATATTCATGTCCTCCAGAGAAACTGTCAGACCTGCAGAATTACTAAAGTACTAAAGTGTTTTTAGTTCAAAGACGTACATAGCTGAGGTCAGTGTTCAAGAGCCTGATGGTTATTGTGAAGGAGCTGCTCCTGAACCTGGACGTTACAGTTCACAGGCTCCTGTACCTTCTTCCCGATGGCAGGGGTGAAATGAGTGTGTGGCAAGGGTGGTGTGGGTCTCTGACGATGCTGGCTGCCATTTTGAGGCAGCGACTCCTGTTAGACCCCTTAGATGGTGGAAGTCGGTATCCGTGATGGACTGGGCAGTGTTCACCGCTTTTTGTCGTCTCCTTCGATCCTGGGTGTTCAATTTGCCAGGCCGTGATGCTCACTACTGTACACCAGTAGAAGTTCAAAAGAGTATTTGTCGATGTGTATCTAGGCACAGTGGCGCATCGGTAGAGTTGCTGCCTCACAGCCAAAGACCCGGCTTCCATCCTGATGGGGGGACGGGGGAATGGAGAATCCTTTGGGAACTTGCAAACCCCACACAGACAGCACTGGAGGTTGGGATATAACACAGGTTACTGGAACATTTAGTTTCGCTTGGTTTAGAGATACAGCGCGGAATCAGGCCCTTCGGCCCACCGAGTCCGCGCCGACCAGCGATCCCCGCACATTAACACTACCATGCACCCACTAGGGACAATTTTACATTCATACCAAGCCACTAACCCTACAAACCTGTACGTCTTTGGAGTGTGGGAGCAAACCGAAGATGTTGGTGAAAACCCATGCGGTCACGGGGAGAACGTACAAACTCCATACGGACAGCACCTGTAGTCAGGATCGAGCCCCTTGGAGCGCAGGAGGATGAGGGGTGATCTTATAGAGGTGTATGAGATCATGAGAGGAATAGCCTGGCGCTGTAAGACAGCAACTTTACCCCTGTGCCACCGTGCCTCGGTTGGCCCCTTCCGATGAATGGCCTCAACTTTGGTCCATTCAGTTGGCAGGCTGCTGCAGGGGATGAGTGCGGGGCTCCCAGCTGTTTGAGGTCCATGTTAATGACTCGCAGTGCAACGCATCCAAGCTCGTCAGCGGCACAGAACGAGGCGAGAAAATGAGTGTGAAGAAGTTTTACCAAGATTTTAACGTTGACCTTCTTTGCAACGTGTTTAGAATACAGTTCCGTCACCCATTTTCTGGCACCCTTGCTTCCAGAGCCTTTCTGGATTACCCGGACCAACAGAGGTCACGGCCTCCGAGAGGAGTCCAACGTTGCGACTAGGTCGCCGAAGGGCCGGGATACTGGCCCGCAAAGTCGGCTTTGCATTAACATCAGTTTTTATCTTAATTGAAAGTTTCTATTAATGAGCACTGTGTTTCAAGGCCCGTGATGCTGCTGCAAGTGAGAATGTCATTGTTCCTTTTCGAGATATACAACAATTGAACACACTTTCTCTCTTGGCCAGTTGTGGTCTCATTGAACGAACAGACACGACAGGCCAGGTGGGCAAAACTTCCCACATTTCTCACGGTTCTCTCCTCTTCAAAGGACCCAACACATTGTGCTCATGTTTTCGCACCATGTTATTAGACTGATGTTGTCGTGCTGGAAAGGGTGCAGAGAAGATATACGAGGATGTTGCCAAGACTCAAGGGCCTGAGCTGTAGGGAGAGGTTGAGCAAGCTCGGACTCTATTCCTTGGGGCGCAGTAGGGTGATCTTATAGGAGGTGTACAAGATCATGAGAGGAATAGATCGAGTAAACGCACAGAGTCTCTTGCCCAGAATATGGGAATCGTGAACCAGAGCACAGAGTTTAAAGTGAGGGAGGGAAAGACTTAGTAGGAACCAGAGGGGTAACTTTTTCTTTTACACAAAGGGTGGTGAGTGGATGGGACGAGCTATCAGAGGAGGTAGTTGAGGCAGGGTCTATGGCAACGTTCAAGAAATATTCAGACAGGTACATGGATAGGAGGGATATAGACCAAACGCAGGCAGGTGGGTCTAGTGTACATGGGACATGTTGGTCAATGTGGGGAAGTTGGGTCGGGGTGCCTGTTTCCACACTGTATCATTCTGATGTTATTAGCCGTAAAATTCAAATACCAGTTTTTGGAGCTGATGGAACTTCCTACTCCTTCTACTTAAATCAAAGTCTGTTTCTTTGTCACCCCCTCCCTCTCTTCTCGGGGGGTGGGGGGGGACGTGAATAACATAGCAGATGGACAGTGAACGTCTCGACTCTCAACATCACGTATCCATCTTCTCCAGGGACGCTGCCTGAGCCGCTGAGTAAAGTTACTAGATACAGTGTGGAAACAGCGTCTTTTTCCACGCTGAACAACAGCTCATCCATACACTAGTGGCAATTGGTAGAAGCTGATTAACTGCACAATCTTGCACGTCTTTGGGATGTGGGAGGAAACCGGGGCACCTGGAGAAAACCCACGCGGGTCTGTCATATGCTGAGAGAATGGAGCAGCTGGGCTTGTACACTCTGGAGTTTAGAAGGATGAGAGAGTGTCTCATTGAAACATATAAGATTATTAAGGGTTTGGACACACTAGAGGCAGGAAACATGTTCCTGATGTTGGGGGAGTCCAGAACCAGGGGCCACAGTTTACAAATAATGGGTAAGCCATTTAGAACGGAGACGAGGAAACACTTTTTCACACAGAGAGTTGCGAGTGTGGAATTCCCTGCCTCAGAGGGCGATGGAGGCCGGTTCTCTGGATACTTCAAGAGCTACATAAGGCTCTTAAAGATAGCGGAGTCGGGGGATATGGGGAGAAGGCAGGAACGGGGTACTGATTGTGGATGATCAGCCATGATCACATTGAATGGCTCGAAGGGCCGTATGGCCTACTCCTGCACCTATTGTCTATTGACAACGGGAGAAGGTACAAACTCCGTACGGACAGCACCCATAGTCAGGATGGGTCTCTGGCGCTGCGAGGCAGCAACTCTACCGCTGCGCCACCGTGCCGCCCAGTTACACCAGTGTTTTTGAGTCTTTCCTTGGTAAACCAGCAACTGCAGTTTCTTATTCCTACTATGTAATGTGGAACGTTCCCCGAGAGAAACATGGACATTTGTCAGACACCAATGTCGTTTGCCGATTGAGTCACGCCACGTGTTAGGGGAGGCTGCGGTGACTCCGATTGCACGGATGAGCTGAAAGACAGAATTTTCACAGGAACAGATGGTGCTTGGTGTCTGACTCACTCAAGAATTGCACACTTCCCACAAGGAAAAAGCAAACTCCAGGTAAGCTTGCCAAATAACGGGACGGATTTCTCCTCTAAATCTGCACTGAGACGCTGTTCCAATAATGATAAACCACAACCCCTGGACTCTCTAACTGCGAGACCAACCCACCCCTTCCAGCCTCATCCACACGCTCGCTGAGAAATCAATAGACAATAGGTGCAGGAGTAGGCCATTTGGCCCTTCGAGCCAGCACCGCCATTCAATGTGATCATGGCTGATCATCCCCAAAATCCAAAATCCTTGCCCATCTCAGCTCCTCTTACTGGGCAAGCATTTATTTCTCATGCAGCACATATAGAATAAGAATAAGGGGTCGGTCATTTAGGACTGAGATGAGGAAAAACCTTTTCACCAAAAGAGATGCGAATCTGTGGAATTCTCTGCCACAGAAGGCAGTTGAGGCCAATTCACTGGATGCATTCGGGAAAGAGTTAGATATCGCTCTTAGGGCTAATGGAATCAGGGGATATGGGGGGGGGGGGGGGCGGGGTACTGATTTTGGATGATCAGCCATGATCATATTGAATGGCGGTGCTGGCTCGAAGGGCCGAATGGCCTACTGCACCTGTTTTCTACGTTTCTATATCAGGTGCAGACACGGCCAGGAAATGGCTATTGCTGAGAAGACAGCTGACAACCCAGCAGTATGAATATCGATTCCTCTAACTTCAAGTAACCCTTGCTTTGCCTCTCTCTCCGTCCCTCCCCCATCCTAACTCTCTGACTAGTTCCACTGTCCTGATTAAATATTACTGATCCTGTGCCTCGTTGCCACCTTCCCCCCCAGCTAACAACGAACCATTCCACATTTCCTTATCATCGTCCGCTTTGATCTGTCGTTTTCACACCTTACCCTTTTACCTCCCCTGACTCTCAGTCTGAAGAAGGGTCTCCACCCAAAACGCCACCCATTCCTTCTCTCCAGAGATGCTGCCTGTCCCACTAGTTACTCCAGCTTTTTGTGTCTATCTTCGAAGCAAGCTGGAAGTTTGGCTGCAATTCATCCCTTTGACTCGATAGTTTGTAGCGTTCACTCTCTGGAACCACAGGAGCCGTGACTCGAGCACGGTGACTGATGGAGAGTGCAAGGCCAGAAAGCTGGTTGAGTGCAGAGAAGTGAAAGTATGCTTCAGTGAAGACGAGTTTGTGTTAGGTCTGCTTCACCAGCCAGTACCAGAAAACACCTGCGCTTCAATGAAGGTGCAGAGACAAGGAACTGCAGATGCTGGTTTATACACAAAAAGGACAAAAAATGCTGGAGTAATCCAACAGGTCGGGTGGCATTTCTGAAAAACATGGATCGCTGATGTTTCAGGTCAAGACCCTTCTTTAATTTTGCGATGCAGCGAGTGGCGAGTCTGTGGAATTCTCTGCCTCAGAGGGCGGTGGAGGCGGGTTCTCTGGATACTTTCAAGAGAGAGCTAGATCGGGCTCTTAAAAATAGGGGGTATGGGGAGAAGGCAGGAACGGGGTACTAATTGGGGATGATCAGCCATGATCACATTGAATGGCGGTGCTGGCTCGAAGGGCCGAATGGCCTACTCCTGCACCTATTGTCTATTGAAACAGGCCCTTCGGCCCATTGTGTCAGCGCCGACCAACGATCCCCGCATATTAACAATATCCCACACCCACTACGGACAATTTTATACAAATACCAAGCCAATTAACCCACAAACCTGTACGTCTTTGGAGCGTGGAAGGAAACCGAAAATCTCGGCAAAAATCCACGCCGGTCACGGGGAGAACGTACAAACTACGTACAGACAGCACCCGTAGTCGGGATCGGACCCGGGTCTCCGGCGCTGCAAGGCAGCAACACTACCGCTGCGCCACCGTGATATAGCACAAGTATTTTGTTGTAACTTTAAAACAAATCGGGCAATATTGCAGAGAGAAACCCTGGGGTACAAGTACAGGATTCTCTGAAGATAGCGACACAGGAGTGTTAGTCTTCCCTGGCTGCGGCACAAAGTACAGGAGTCGGGTGGCCACTCTACAAGGGTCGGGTGGTCACTCTACAAGGGTCGGGTGGTCACTACAAGAGTCGGGTGGTCACTCTACAAGAGTCGGGTGGTCACTCTACAAGGGTCGGGTGGTCACTCTACAAGGGTCGGGTGGTCACTCTACAAGGGTCGGGTGGTCACTCTACAAGGGTCGGGTGGTCACTCTACAAGGGTCGGGTGGTCACTCTACAAGGGTCGGGTGGTCACTCTACAAGAGTCGGGTGGTCACTCTACAAGGGTCGGGTGGTCACTCTACAAGGGTCGGGTGGTCACTCTACAAGGGTCGGGTGGTCACTCTACAAGGGTCGGGTGGTCACTCTACAAGGGTCGGGTGGTCACTCTACAAGGGTCGGGTGGTCACTCTACAAGGGTCGGGTGGTCACTCTACAAGAGTCGGGTGGTCACTCTACAAGGGTCGGGTGGTCACTCTACAAGAGTCGGGTGGTCACTCTACAAGGGTCGGGTGGTCACTCTACAAGAGTCGGGTGGTCACTCTACAAGAGTCGGGTGGTCACTCTACAAGGGTCGGGTGGTCACTCTACAAGGGTCGGGTGGTCACTCTACAAGGGTCGGGTGGTCACTCTACAAGAGTCAAGTGGTCACGCTACAGTGGGTACAAAACGGCGGTGGCTTTACTTACCTGAGCGCCCGACTCAGTTTCTCGTAGTTCATGGTGGGCTTGTTCTTGCGCTGACCCCACTTCTGTGCCACGAGCTCAGGCTGGTTCAGCTTGAACTCCCCCTCGTCGCCGACCCACGAAATGCAGTCCCGCGCATCCTTGTCCGTGAGGAGCTCCAGCAGGAATTGCCAGAGCTGGATCTGCCCGTTGTTGCCTGCAGACAGAGCACACACACACACGACCCCATTGCATCAAGTTTCTCCCTCAATGCTGCTCCGGCAGCAGCGCAAACCCCAACCTCGCATTTTTAAGACGCAACAAAAAAATGCTGGAGTGATTCAGCGTCTCTGGAGAAAATGGAACGGGCGACGTTTCGGGTCGAGGCCCTTCTTCTGACTGAAGTTTGAGTCTGAAGAAGTGGTCTCGACCCGAAACGTCACCCGTTCCTTCTCTCCACGATATGCTGCTTGTCCCGCTGAATCACTCCAGCATTTTTGTCCAGGTCTGTCTTCGGTATAAACCAGCGTCAGCGGTTCCTTTCCACACACTTCTTTGCATTTTTAGATACACTTTGCAACTTTGCATGTGGATAATCAACACACTGAGGGTGTTAGGAAGCAGATGAGTAACGGGGAGTGAAGTTAGAAGGCAGTGAATCGCTGGTATTAAACACTCACAGGTTGTACAGGCAAGTGGCTGATTGCATTTAAAGCAGATTAGTTTAGTTTTGAGATGCAGCGTAGAAACAGGCTCTTCGACTCCGCGCCGACCAGCGATCCAACCCGTGCACTAGCACTATCCTACACACACTAGGGACAATTTACAATTTTTAACCAGAGCCAATTAACTTACAAACCTGCATGTCTTCTGAGTGTGGGAGAAAACCGGAGGTGATCGCTGGTTGGCACGCACTCGGTGGGCCGGAGGGCCTGTTTCCACGCTGTCTCTCTAAAGTCTAAAGAGTGGGAGGGACGGTGGCATGGTGGAGCAACGGTAGAGTTGCTGCCTTACAGCGCTCGAGACCCAAGTTCGATCCTGACTACAGGTGCTGTCAACAAAACTTAAACTAAACTAAGAATACCCAGGCCATTAAAACCGACTGTCAATCTCCACTTACAGGTGTCAGAGGCTATGGGGAGAAGGCAGGAGAATGGTTTTAGGAGGGAGAGATAGATCAGCTATGATTGAATGGTGGAGTAGACTGGATGGGCCGAATGGCCTAATTTTACTCCTCTTAAGGGATTGGACAGGTTAGATGTAGGAAAAATGTTCCCGATGTTGGGGGAGTCCAGAACCAGGGGTCACAGTTTAAGAATAAGGGGTAGGCCATTTAGGACTGAGATGGGGAAAAACGTTTTCACCCAGAGAGTTGTGAATCTGTGGATTTCTCTGTCACAGAAGACAGTGGAGGCCAAGTTTCTGGATGCATTCAAAAGAGAGTTAGATATAGCTCCGAGGTAATCAAGGGATATGGGGGGTAAAAGCAAGAACGGGGTACTGATTCTGGATGATCAGCCATGATCATATGGAATGGAGGTGCTGGCTCGAAGGGCCTACTGTCTTTGTTTCTATTCCTTATGACCGTACCTGTCCTGTTCCCTGGAGAGCTTCTGTCTTCACCAGAGATCCGTGGAGCACGTGGGGTTTTGGCAGATTTGGGCGTTCCGGTGAAGACTTTAATGGTGGTGGGAGTTGTCTGCTGCACTGTAGCTGGAATTATTTGGACAGCTGAAAACACAAGAGAACACGAGAAAGCTCAGACACAGTTAAACAGCTGGTGTTTACAAAACCACAGTGCGTGGCTACGCTCGGCTCGGAGAAGAATCCCCGCACTTCACCAACGGAGTCTGTTCCACGCACGGACAGCAGGCTCAGTGAGACGTGTGAAATTCCTCTCGATCCCTGCCCCCAGCGCCATCATGAAACTACCTTCAAGAGTTTAGGAGTAAAGAGGTTCTTCTGCAGTTGTATAGGGCTCTGGTGAGACCACATCTGGAGTATTGTGTCCAGTTTTGGTCTCCTAATTTGAGGAAGGACATCCTTGTGATTGAGGCAGTGCAGCGTAGGTTCACGAGATTGATCCCTGGGATGGCGGGACTGTCATATGAGGAAAGATTGAAAAGACTAGGCTTGTATTCAATGGAGTTTAGAAGGATGAGGGGAGGATCTTGTAGAAACATGTAAAATTATAAAAGGACTGGACAAGCTAGATGCAGGAAAAATGTTCCCAATGTTGGGCAAGTCCAGAACCAGGGGCCACAGTCTTAGAATAAAGGGGAGGCCATTTAAGACTGAGGTGAAAAAAAACTTTTTCACACAGAGAGTTGTGAATTTGTGGAATTCCCTGCCACAGAGGGCAGTGGAGGCCAAATCACTGGAGACCCGGGTTCGATTACGACTACGGGTGCTGTCTGTATGGAGTTTGCACGTTCTCCCTGTGACCTGGGTTTTCTCTGAGACCTCCAGTTTCCTCCCACACTCCAAAGACATAGGTGTATGTAGGTAAATTGGTTTGGGAAAATGTTAAAAAAGTGGCCCTTGTGTGTGCGTGATAGTCTTAATGTTCAGGGATCGCTGGACGGCGTGGGCCCAGCGGGCCGAAGGGCCCGTTTCCGCACTGTATCCCTAAACTAAACTTACTCGTGGCCAGTGTTCAACGTGGGCCCCAAATCTGACAAGTGTGTCCCAACAAAAATAAAATAAATTCCTCTTATTAAAAAAAAACATGCCACAGGAAGCGATCTAAGCAACAATGAATCTTTAACACAGAAATAGCTGGTTGGTGTAGGAAGGAACTGCAGATGTGGGTCTAAACTGAAGATAGGCACAAAATGCCGGAGTAACTCAGCGTGATAGGCAGCATCTCTGAAGAGAAGGAATGGGTGACGTTTTTGGTCGAGACCCTTCTTCAGATTGTCAGGAGAGTGGGCGGTACATAGATAAGGAAGTGCAAGGTGTGAAAGCAGGACAAAGGGAATGCCGATCAAGGAAAATGTAGAATAACTCATTGGCAACACTGAAGGCTTCAGCTCGAGACATCGGCCTGGAGAATCGGAATTGAATGCCTGTGGAAAGTAATATGCAGAGAATACAAAAATATGTCCAAGGTAGGCACAGAGCGCAGGAGTACCTCAGCGGGTCAGGCAGCATCGCTGAAGAAAAAGAACGGCTGACGTTTTGGGTCGGGAACCTTCTTCAGACTGAAAGGAGGGGGAAGAATAAGCGGATGCAAGAAGTCAGTGGGTGGTGAATCTGTGGAATCCTTTGCCACAGAAGGCTGCAGAGGCCAAGTCAGTGGATATTTTTACGGCAGAGATAGATAGATTCTTGATTGGTACGGGTGTCAGGGGTTATGGGGAGAAGGCAGGGGAGAGAGGTTAGGAGGGGAGAGATAGATCAGCCATGATTGAATGGCGGAGTAGTCTCGATGGGCCGAGTGGCCTAATTCTACTCCTATCACTTATGACCCGATCCACTCATTGTTGGCGAAGGAAGGTGTGATCTCAAAAGGGCTAAATGGTTGCCAACTGTGGAACTGGTTAAATGTTTGGGGTTGAGAGGTGGGGGGGGGAAGAGGTTGCCTACCTGTTGGTGGAATAACCAGAGAAGGAAACCAAGAACCAAAGCAACCAGAGACAGAGAGGGGTTATTTTGACACAAGTACTCACGTTGGTCAATTGTAACAGTCGCTATTTCACCCGTGTGTTCTTGGCTCGCCAACACATCTGCGGGGCAGGAACAAGCAAGAGTTAATTAACTTGGCAAACATCAAATCCGTCCACACTCCAAATCCTTACCGACATCCTGCCATAGAAAAGTACCTCGGTACACATGACGATGAACTAAACTCAGCCAATAGCCCGCGACAAAAAGCTTTTTACTGGACCTCAGTACACGTGACAACAAACTAACGGAAGATGCAAGATGGACCCGTTTTCACCCGTCCACCACTGTCAATTTATTTCTCCCTGCAGCTTTGAGTAGACAACTGATTGTGAAGCTCGCCGATATAAATGTAGTCGCCTCCCCGGGTTAACGCTGCTGTTAATGCCAAAGATCCTATAGCGGAGCAAGATAGACCACTCCTTCTAAATGCAATGGGCTGACGTGTAGTATGCAATGGAGCGGAATGTGGGCCTTTTTTTCCATCCATTTCAGTAACTTGACCCGACCCGGCTAGCAGTGTAATCAGCATTGACAGTCTGTGTTAATAAATTATAATTCTGATTTCCCCCAAATAACTTTTATTTTTACGAGGATGTTTCCATAACCGGCTTCCGTCTCCGCACTAGTATCCTATGGGATCTTTGGTGCGGAGACGGAAGCCGGTTATGGAAATGGGGCCGAAAATTACCCATGAATCTGCCCATGACTGTACTACGTCTTTTTCGTCGAGTGGGCTATCTTGCTCCGCTGTAGGATCTTTGGTTAATGCTGCCTCATTATTACTGCAGCCGGGGGGGAGGGGGGAGGGGAATCTACCCAGTCCTTCTGTCTAATGCGGTGCTATGATAGCTCGGCACCAGATCACGTTAGAACAGGCCCTTCGGCCCACAGCGTCAGTGCTGAGCAGGACGCCAATACCATCACTCATCTACCGGCACATGATCCATATCCCTCCATTCCCTGCTTATCCATGCGCCTATCCAAAAGTGTTTTAGATGCCACTAACGCATCCGCTTCAACCACCATGTCCTTTTAGGAAGGAGATGAGAATTTTTTATTTTTTTTTAAGTCAGAGGGTGGTGAATCAGTGGGATTATTTGCCACAGAAGGCTGTGGAGGCCACGCCAGTGGATATTTTTAAGGCAGAGATAGATAGATTCTTGGTAGACAAAAGTGCTGGTGAAACTCAGCGGGTGCAGCAGCATCTATGGAGCGAAGGAAATAGGCAACGTTTCGGGTCGAAACGTTGCCTATTTCCTTCGCTCCATAGATGCTGCTGCACCCGCTGAGTTTCACCAGCACTTTTGTCTACCATCGATTTTCCAGCATCTGCAGTTCCTTCTTAAACAATAGATAGATTCTTGATTAGTACGGGTGTCAGAGGTTATGGGGGGAAGGCAGGAGAATGGGGTTAGGAGGGAGAGAGAGATCTACCATGATTGAATGGCGGAGTGGACATGATGGGCCAAATGGCCTAATTCTACACCCATCATTCATGACCAACCCTGGAAGTGATTCCAGGCACTCACCTCCTGGTGTAAAATAATTTGCCCTCCACCTCTCCTTTAAACTTTGTACCTCCCACCTTAAACATATGCTCTCTAATATTTGATTTTCCCATTCTGAGAAATAGGTTTTGCCTCTCAATTTTTAGATACTTCTATCAGATACTCGACTGTTCACCACCATACTCTTTGGGCAACTACTCACGACCATACAGGCGTCACCATGTCGCGAGGCCACGCCTGTATGGGCGTGAGTAGTCGCCCAAAGAGTCGTACCTTTTTCTGGTCGCCGCTGGATTTTCAACACGTTGAAAATTGTCGGCAGCCTGCTGCAACTATGACAGGTGCCAGCAAGTCGCCAAAACAAAAATTGTGTAAGTGGGACAGGCCCTGAATGCTCCTTAATCCAGGCATCATTCTGGTAGATGGAAACCATATTTATTCATTTGACTGCTGCGTGCTATTTCGGTTCATAGATACAGCACAGACACAGGCCCTCTAACCCACCTAGTCGGAAGAAGGGTCGCGACTCGAAACGTCACCCATTCCTTCTCTCCAGAGATGCTGTCTGTCCCGCTGAGTTACTGCAGCTTTTTGTCAATCTTAGGTTTGTAGATTAATTGGCTTCTGTAAAGTTGTAAATTGTCCCCAGTGTTTGGATAGCGTTAGTGCACGTTGTGATCGCTGGTCGGTGTGGACTCGGTGGGCCGAAGGGTCTGTTTTTCACTGCATCTTTAGTTTTTTTTGGTTTTAGAAATACAGAGCGGAAACAGGCCCTTTCGGCCCACCGGGTCCGCGCCGACCAGCGATCCTCGCACATCAACACTATCCTACACCCACTAGGGACAATTTTTGCATTCACCAAGCCAATTAACCTACATACCAGCACGTCTTTGGAGTGTGGAAGGAAAACAAAGATCTCGGAGAAAACCCAGGCAGGTCACGGGGAGAACGTACGAACTCCGTACAGACAGCACCCGTAGTCGGGATCGAACCCGGGTCTCTGGCGCTGAAAGTGCTGTAAGACAGCGAGTCTACCGCTGCGCCACTGGGCCCAGAGTCATAGTCACACAGTGTGGAAACAGGCCCTTCGTCCCAACTAGCACCTGTAGTCAGGATTGAACCCGGGTCTCTGGCGCTGTTAGGCAGTAGCTCTACCGCTGCGCCATCCTTATTGACCGGGATAGTCGCTGATCATAGAGCCAAACCACAGCCGCTGGCGTGGACCAGACGGTGGTCTCCGGCGCTGCGTGCGCTGTAAGGCAGCAACTCTACCACTGCGCCACCGTGCCGCCCACACTAAACTAATCTGCGTTAACTGCAATTAGTCACTTGCCTGTGCAACCTGTGGCCGGTTAATTCCAGCAATTCGCCTCCTGTTCCTGCACTGTATTTCTAAAGTCTAAACACACGTTACACTCTGTTTTACTCACATTTCCTCAGCAACTCCAAGTGGCTCCACAAGATTTCTCCCTTTGGTACTCGCAGCAGGAATTCTTCCTGGCTGAGGGAACACAGGTCCTTGCCCAACATGGACAGATCCTTCACGTCGACATCGAGCATGACAAACTCCTTCATCACCCACACGGCCCAGTGTAACACCTGGTCCACTGACCATTGAATTGGATCTAGAGTAGAAAAATGAAGACCACTTGGTCAAAACCATTCTTTAAGGGGAAAAATACTAGATGGCTGGATTAGAGGGTACTAACTACAGACATGGATTATTTTCACTGGCTCCGGCCTGTGGCATCCTGAAGCCGCGCTCTCCGGTAGGAAAGTGCCGATTCGGGACCTCCAAGCCGCGGAGTGTGTTCGACCGTCCCGACGTCGGAGTTTCGATCACCCCGACGAGAGGGCCTGTACATCGGGCTGTCCGTAGTGGCGACCACGAGGGTTTATGGCCCCGACCACTGGTGAACAATGGAGGAGGACTGACTGAACTATGTTGCCTTCCACCACAGTGAAGAATGCTGTGGTGGATGTTTGTGTTAAATCTTATTGTGTATCGTGTGTTCTTTTCAAGTGTATCGCTGCTGGCAAATTCATTTCACTGCACCTTTGGGTGCATGTGACGAATAAAATTGACTTTGACTTTGAGATTGTGATTGTGGGGATTGAGAGCTTTTAGAAGTATATAAAATTGTGAGAGGCATAGAACGGGTAGATATTCAGAACTTATTTCCCAGGATCATATACTAGAGGGCACAGCTTTGAGGGGAGAGGGGCAACGTTTAAAAGGGATGTGCAGCGCAAGGTTTTTTTTTTTAAAACAGAAGATAGACACAAAATGCTGGAGAAACACAGCGGGACAGGCAACATATCTGGAGTGTTTAAGAAAGAACTGCAGAAGCTGGTAAAATCGAAGGTAGGCACAAAATGCTGGAGAAATTCAGCGGGACAGGCAACATATCTGGAGTGTTTAAGAAAGGACTGCAGACGCTGGTAAAATCAAAGGTAGACACAAAATGCTGGAGAAACTCGGCGGGTGAGGCAGCATCTCTGGAGAGAAGGAATTGGCCACGCTTCGGGTCGAGACCCTTCTTCAGATTGATGTCAGGGGAGGGGATAGGGCAAAGAAAGACAGTGGGACTAGTGTTTTCTCTAACGCCAGGTAGCCCTTGCTCTCTCTCTTCATTCCACCCCCCTCCCCCTTCTCAGTTGTCCCACTGTCTACTCAGCATATCTGGAGAATGAATGAGCGATGTTTCAGGTCGAGACCCTTCTTCAGACTGAGTTTGGTGAGTGCCTGGAATGCGCTACTGGGGGTGGTGATGGAAGGAGCTATGATAGTGGCATTTATCATTTTTACTGAAGCAAATTAACCTACAAACCTGCACGTCTTTTATGCGTGGGAGAAAACCAGAGCGCCCGGGGACAACCCACGCGGTCACGGGGAGAAGGTACAGACAACAACCCGTAGTCAGCATGGAACGCGGGTGGGTGTCTGGCGCTGCAAGGCAGCAACTCTACTGCTGCGCCACCGTGCCGCCCCAGTAATGTTTAAAGAAGCTGGGACAAAGGGGCAGCATGGTGGTGCAGAGTTACTGTCTTACAGAGTCAGAGGCCAGAGTTCGATCCCGACCACGGGTGCTGCATGTAAAGAGGTTGTACGTTCTCCCCGTGACCTGCGTGGGTTTTCTCCGAGATCTTCGGTTTCCTCCCACACTCCAAAGACGTACAGGCTTGTATGTTCATTGGCTTGGTGTAAATTTAAAAACTGTCCCTAGTGTGTGCGGGGTAGTGTTAGCGTGCGGGGATCACTGGTCGATGCGGACTCGGTGGGCCGAAGGGCCCGTTTCCACGCTATATCTCTAAACTGAACATTAGGCGATTAACTTTCCAATCTAGCACTGATCGGGGATGGGCCCCAAATGGGACTGGAGAGAAAAATAACATGCGAGAGAGCCACGAGACACAGTGGATCATTGCAATAGCCCTGGAGACGTGTTCCTGAAACAAGGCGGCATTTGTAAAAACAAAATAGACCAAGGAAACATTTGCCAGATATATATTTTGGCTTTTATTTTGCCTCTTTCATCGCCTGCCAAGTGGTTGACTCATTACTAGCATATGACTCTGATGTGGATGATCATTTGGAACTGCAATGACTGTTAACAGACTCTTCAATTGGGTCTGAACGGTCTCAGATGTGGACTGGACCATACAAGACATTCAATCTTATGTAGAAAAGCCATTGGATATCTCGCATTAGAACGGACAATAAACATATAAGATTATTAAGGGTTTGGACACGCTAGAGGCAGCAAACATGTTCCCGATGTTGGGGGAGTTCAGAACCTGGGGCCACTGTTTAAGAATAAGGGGTAAGCCATTTAGAACGGAGATGAAGAAATACTTTTTCACACAGAGAGTTGTGAGTGTGAGATTCTCTGCCTCAGAGGGTGGTGGAGGCCGATTCTCTGGTTACTTTCAAGAAGGAGCTAGATAGGGGTCTTAAAGATAGTGGAGTCAGGGGATATGGGGAGAAGGCAGGAACGGGGTACTGATTGGGGATGATCAGTCATGATCACATTGAATGGCGGTGCTGGCTCGTAGGACCGAAAGGCCTACTCCTGCACCTGATCATGGCTGATCATCTAAAATCAGTACCCCTTCCTGCTTTTTCCCCCATATCCCTTGATTCTCTTAGCACCAAGAGCTAAATCTAACTCTCTCTTGACAAAAACATCCAGTGAATTGACCTCCACTGCCTTCTGCGGCAGAGAATTCCACAGATTCACAACTCTCTTGGTGAAGCGGTTTTTCCTCATCTCAGTCCTAAATGGTCTACCCCTTATTCTTAAACTGTGACTCCTGGTTCTGGACTCCCCCAGCATCGGGAAATTTTTTTCCTGCATTTAGCCTGTCCAATCCTTTAAGAATTTTATATGTTTCTACAAGACTCTCTCTCATCCTTCTAAATTCCAGTGAATACGAGCACAGTCGACCCATTCTTTCAGGCATTAGAGTGGAGGCAGATAGAGTCGCTGCCTCACAGCGCCAGAGTCTGAGTCCACATTGACCAGCGATCCCCGCACACTAACACTACCCTACACCCACTAGGGACAATTTTACATTTACACCAAGCCAATTAACCTACAACCTGTACGTCTTTGGAGGAAACCGAAGATCTCGGAGAAGACCCCACGCAGGTCACGCTGAGAACGTACAAATTCCGTACAGACAAGCAGCCGTAAGTCGGGATCGAACCCGGGTCTCTGGCGCTGAAAGTGCGGTAAGACATTTCTAGGTCACATTTGTTGTTAATACAATCCTGATCCCTATGTTATCAAGATCCCTGTTATGTTGGTTATTACCTTTTTGTTTTCGAAAAATTAATAGATTTTAAAAGAAAAGAATGACAGCAACTCTACCGCTGTGCCACTGGGCCGCGAGTGGAAACGGGCCCTTCGTCCCAACTAGCACCCGTAGTCAGGATCGAACCCGGGTCTCCGGCGCTGTTAGGCAGTAGCTCTACCGCTGCGCCACCCTTATTGACCGGGATAGTTGCTGATCATGGAGCCAAAGCACAGCCGCTGGCGTGGACCAGACAGGCCGAACGTGCCTTACCGTATGGTATTTCGAGAAGCTCCTGCTCTTTGCGGTATCCCTCGAGGGCGGCGGCCCACCGCGTTACTTGCTCCGAGGTCTCGTCCGGTATCAGCTGCTTCGAGCCATCTAACGTTATGACTTGCGTCTCCTCCACCAGCTGGGCCCCGTGGTGCGTGGCGTCCGGGTCGATGACCACCTCCACCGTCTCCACCGGCTTCACTATCTCCAGGATGTTGAGCTTTGGCTCCACTCCTGCTAAAAGTAACAACGCTTAAACCAAAGAACAGGGCACGCTCTTCCCTGCCAACAAGGCAGCCACTTGGACAATAGACAATAAGCAATAGGTGCAGGAGTAGGCCATTCGGCCCTTCGAGCCAGCACCGCCATTCAATGTGATCATGGCTGATCATCCCCTGATCAACTTACTGCCATACTATAGAAACAAAGAACTGCAGACGCCGGTTTACACCAAAGATAGACACAAAGTGCTGGAGTAACTCAGCGAGTCAGGCAACACCTCTGGAGAAAATGGATAGGCGAGGTGAGATTTTCAGGTTGGGAACATAGAAACATAGAAAATAGGTGCAGGAGGAGGCCACTCGGCCCTTCGAGCCAGCACCGCCATTCATTGTGATCATGGCTGATCGTCCCCAATCAATAACCCGTGCCTGCCTTCTCACCATATCCCTTGATTCCACTAGCCCCTAGAGCTCTATCTAACTCTCTCTTAAATCCATCCAGTGATTTGGCCTCCACTGCCCTCTGTGGCAACGAAATACAATCTCAATCTGAAGAAGGGTCCCGGCCCGAAACGTCACCTATTCATTTTCTCCAGAGATGCTGCGTGACCCGCTGAGTTACTCCAGCATTTAGCGGCTATGTTTGGTATAAACCAGCATCTGCGCTTCATTTTTATTACCCGATTGAAGCCAAGCTGGCCAATTCTTACCCAGGTACGGCATGCGAGAGTAAAGATGGGGAAAGAAAATCATGGCCTGCAGGGAAGCAAGGGGAACGCCGGAACGCTGCCACATCTGCATCCGAGCAGCTGTTTTCTATTCGATTCCACCTCCTTCCCTCCCACTCCAGTTCCCATTGCAGCTGCTTGCGGCCAGGCTGACAAAGTTTGAGTAAGGGCTTGTGAATCAGTTCCTGTATCCCGCTCACAATCTCGACTCTGCTCTTCGTGGCACCACCATTTCACTTCCTGAAACCGGAGGGCCACAATGGCAGGCAGCATTCCTGGTCGGGTTCCAACGACCGACTGCGCTTCCTGCTCAGGAAGACGTGCCCGTACTTGAAACCCGAGCCGCAGCATGCAATCTAGAACAAGCTTACCTTGTCTGGAAATGACTTCCACGCTGAGCTGAACAGTGCCATCTGTTTTCACCCCTTGGTCGAATAAACTGCGATTTGGATCCAACTGTGGCAAGGCAGACAAAACGAGACAAGGTTCCAAGTCAAACTTATCGACTATGACGTGCAAGAAGGAACTGCAGACGCTGGTTTAAGCCGACTATGATTCTGCTTATAATCGTTGATAATAAACAAAAAGCAAAAAAAAACAAAAAGCACACATTGTGTAGGAAGGAACTGTAGATGCTGGTTTACACCGAAGGTAGACACAGAAAGCTAGAGTAGCTCAGCGGGTCAGACAGCATCTCTGGAGAAAAGAAATTGGTGACGTTTCAGGCTGAGATCCTTGTTCAGACCTTCCTCCTCCTCAGAGTCTGAAGAAGGGTCTCCAACATCTCTTGTGAAAAGGAATAGGTGACGTTTCGGCTCGAGGCCCTTCTTCAGACTCTGAAGGAAAAAAAGTCCGAAGGGTCTCAACCTGAAACATCACCTATTCCTTTTCTCCAGAGAAACAATATCTGGCCCGCTGTGTTACTCCAGCTTTTTTGTGTCTATCTTCACACAAAAAACCACATCAATCTTCAGAGTGCAAACAAACCTATTTCCCCAAAAGGTTCCCACTGGTGTTAAGGGATTAAGTTTATTTAATTCCGTTTTCAGAAATAAAGCAGGTCACCGTTATCTTTGCTGTGGAGCCATTCCAGCAATAATCAGATAATCTGAACAAAGGAGTCGTATTTTCAGGCTTGCTAAAAGAATTAGTAGTGCAAATCCACAGCGTTGCGGGATCTACCTTGCCCTTTGTGCTGGCCGACGGATAAAACCAACTGCACTAATGAGTCCGACAGATCCTCTCCCAATTCATTTTAATCCTATGTCCGAGAGACTTAATCAATTTGACTTTTATAAAAGCTCAGAGTTTCTGCCTCTCCAATAAAATGGCGGCAGTAGGTGGCACAGCGGTAGAGTTGCTGCCTTACAGTGCCAGAGGCCCTTCAGACTACCGTGTCCACGCCGACCAGCGATCCCCGCACGCTAACACCATCCTACACACACCAAGGACAATTTTTTAAAACATTTTATACCAAGCCAATCAACCTACAAACCTGTACGTCTTTGGAGTGTGGGAGCAAACCGAAGATCTCGGAGAAAACCAACTCGGTAAACCTAACTCCGTACAGACAGCACCCGTAGTCAGGATCGAACTCAGGTATTTATTTAGCCAGAGATTGGTGAATCTATGGAATTTGTGGCCACAGATGGTTGTGGAGGTCAAGACATTGGAGGTTTTTACAGTAGAGATTGATAGGTTCTTGATCAGTGAGGCGGCAAAGGTTGTGGGGAGAAGGCAGGAGAATGGGATTGAGAGGGATACATAGACAATAGGTGCAGGAGTAGGCCATTCGGCCCTTCGAGCCAGCACCGCTATTCAAGGTGATCATGGTTGATCATCCACAATCAGTAACCCGTTCCTGCCTTCTCTCCATATCCCCCTCATGCCATGAATGAATTGCGGAGTAGATTCAATGGGCTAAATGGCCTATTTCTGCTCCTGTTTTACGGTCTGTGCCCTTTAGTTCTTGGTTCCCCAACCCAAGGGAGAAGACTGTGTGCATCCACCTAAAGAATGCCCCTCATGATCTTGCACACCTCCACAGGGCCATCTGTAGTGGTCGCACATAATTATGCATGTTGTCAAATGAGCGTTATTAAGTGTAAGAAGGAACTGCAGATGCTGTTTTAAACCTAAGATAGGCACAAAAAGGCCGGAGTAACTCAGGGGGACAGGCAGCATCTCTGGAGAGAAGGAATGGGTGACGTGAAGTGATGTCTTGGCTCATATCCAGTGAAGTCCATCTATCACTGGCAGAGTTAAGGCAGCAACCTTGCCCAGCAGCCTTCAACACCAACGTGAAATTAGTTCCCTAAACACAAAGGTTTGGGAAAAGAAATTGCAGGAGTAGGCCATTCGGCCCTTCGAGCCAGCACTGCCATTCAATATGATCATGGCTGATCATCCTAAATCAGGATCACGTCCCTGCTTTCTCCCCATATCCCTTGATTCCATTAGCCCTAAGAAGCTCTATCTAACTCTCTCTCGAAAACATCCAGTGAATTGGCCTCCACTGCCGTCCGTGGCAGACAATTGCACAGATTCACAACTCTCTGGGTGAAAACATTTCCCCTCATCTCAGTCCTAAATGGCCTACCCCTTATTGCTAAGGGGTTTTAAATCTCTGGCTTTTAAAGAGGTAATGCTGACGGAAGGAAAAGGAGCCAGCATAAGGATAAGGAGCTGGGTATTTGGATTTCAGGGATGGAAGATAAACAACATACTCATAGATTAATACAGTGTGGAAACAGGCCCTCCGGCCCAACTCGCCCACACCAGCCAACAATGTCCCAGCTACACTAGTCCCACTTGCCTGAGCTTGGTCCATAACCCACCAAACCTGTCCTATCCATGTACCTGTCCAACTGTTTCTTAAACAATGGGATAGTCCCAGCCTCTGGCAGCTTGTTCCATACACCCACCACCCTCTGTATGAAAAGGTTACCCCTCGGATTCCTATCAAATCTTTTCCCCTTCACTTTGAACCAATGGCCTCTGGTCCTCGATTCCCCTACTCTGGGTAACAGACTCTGTGCATCTACCCAATCTATTCCTCTCATGATTTTGTAAATTCCACTCAAGATTTTGTAAAAATCATAACAGTTTCCTATACCAGTTCCATCTCTAATTCTAACATTCAACATTTATTTAAAATAATATGTTTTCAAGTCTCCAAGTTGCATGTATTTAGTGGACAAGGAAGTTAGCTAGTGGTGCTAACCTTCTGGATATAACACCTTGAATCAAGTTTGGAGGGATATGGGGCAAACGCAGGCAAATGGGACCAGCTTAGATGGGGCATCTTGGTCAGTATGGTCGTGTTGGGGCAAAGGGCTTGTTTCCTTGCCCTTTGCCTATGACCACAAGACTCATCCAATGGACCTCAACTGGAACCTGCTTTGAATGAATCACAATAGACAATAGGTGCAGGAGTAGGCCATTCGGCCCTGCGAGCCAGCACCGCCATTCACTGTGATCATGGCTGATCATTCACAATCAGTATCCCGTTCCTGCCTTCTCCCCATATCCCTTGACTCCACTATCTTTAAGAGCTCTATTTAACTTTCTTGAAAGCATCCAGAGAATTGGCCTCCACTGCCTTCTGAGGCAAAGAATTCCACAGATTCACAACTCTCTGGGTGAAAAGGTTTTTCCTCATCTCCGTTCTAAATGGCTTACCCCTTATTCGTAAATTGTGGACCCCTGGTTCTGGACCCCCCCCAACATCGGGAACATGTTTCCTGCCTCTGGTGTCCAAACCCTAAATAATCTTCAATAATGTTTCAATAAGATTCCCTCTCATCCTTCTAAATTCCAGTGTATACAAGCCAAGCACCCAAAACGCAGCAACTTTAGCCGTGAGCTCAGTGGTTAAGTTTGTAATCAGTCTGGTCAAAGTATACATGTTAGAAATTGTGGCAGTTCTTCGAGTAATTTCATGACAGATCTAATTCTTTACCAAGATATCTTGAAGACAAATTTCATGTGCTTCCAAGGAACACTGAAGACGTGGTTCTAACAGCTTCTTGAGATTACCAACTGGTTCATTGATGTCGATGGATTGGCTCACAAACTCTGCTGTTGTGATCGTTGTCTGCTCGGCAATGCTGGAGAAGAGATGAAACGGAAATAAATTAAAGTCGTTATCTCAGTTAAAAAATGACAAAACTGCAACTCAACTTTAGCCAGAGGGTGGTGAATCTGTGGAATTCATTGCCACAGAGGGCTGTGGAGGCCTCTCCAAGCCTATGGATATTTAATCAAGGTAGAAATTGATAGTAAGGGTGTCAAGGGTTATGGAGGAGAAGGCAGAAGAATGGGATCGAGAGGGAAAGATAGATCAGCCACGATTGAATGGCAGAGTAGACTTGATGGGCCGAATGGTCCAATTCTCTTCTTACAACTTATGAACAGGATGAGCTGTTTGTAAATACAAGGAACTGCAGATGCTGGTTTACAAAAAAAAAGACAAAAACGGCTGGAGTAACTCAGCGGTTCAGCCTGAAGAAGGATCCCGACCCAAAAAACGTCACCCACCCATGTTCTCCAGGGATGCTGCCTGACCCACTGAGTTACTCCAGCACTTTGTCACCTCCTTGTTTAGCAGAGGTTGAGTAGGCCGGGACTCTATTCCTTGGAGTGCAGGAGGATGAGGGGTGACCTTATAGAGGTGTATAAAACCACGAGCGGAATAGATCGGGTAGATGCACAGTCTCTTGCCCAGAGTAGGTGAATCGAGAACCAGAGGACACAGGTTTCAGGTGAAAAGAAATAATAGGAATCTGAGGGGGTAACTTTTTCACACAAAGGTTGGGGGATGTATGGAACAAGCTGACAGAGGAGGTAGTCAAGGCAGGGACTATCCCAACATTTAAGAAACAATTAGCTGGGTATCTGGATCGGATAGGTTTGGAGGGATATTGACCAAATGCGGGCAGGTGGGATTGGTCTAGCTGGGACATGCTGGCCAGTGTGGGAAAATGGGGCTGAAGGGCCTGTTTCCACAATGTATCACTCTATGACTCTATCTCTGTGGGAAAGTTATAGGAGACGTTTCAGGTCGAGACCCTTCTTCAGAGTGAGAGTCTTCATCAGTGATTCAATCTTCCAGCAGTCTGAAGAAGGGTCTCAACACAAACTGTCACCTATTCCAGAGATGCTGTTTGACCCGCGGAGTTACTCTAGCACTTTTGATGTAAACCAACATCTGCAGTTCTTTCCTACACATTAAAGCAGCGCAAATGGACGTGGCCAGGTTAAACTTTGTGATTCTGACCAACAAACACACTGCTGTGTTGTTAAAAATCAGGCTGGACAGCAAAATAAAACACTATTCAGCCCACTGCACCGTATCCAGTTGTTCAATGTACTGGACTTCAATCGCCTTGGATTAGGTCCCAAAACTTTGGGTCGAAAATGTCAAGTGACTTTTTTTTTTTAAAGCTCCATTGAAATGTGTTATTTACCTCACTTGCTTTAATCTGTGACCAGAACTGTGGAGGGCGGCACTAGAGCTTTATCTGGTTGAGTTGCTGGCTCACAGTTGCAGAGACTTAGGTTTGATCCTGACCTTGGGTGCTTAGTTTAGTTTTAGAGACAGGCCCTTCGGCCCACCGGGACCGCGCTGACCAGCGATCCCCGCACATTAACTGGGGACAATATATTTTTTTAAATGTATTTTTAAAACATATGAGAGGGGATCTTATCAAAACTCCGTACAGACAGCACCCGTAGTCGGGATCGAACCTGAGTGTCTGGCTCTGTGAGGCAGTAGCTCTACTGCGCCAATCAGTCTGAAGAAGGGTCCGACCCAAAACGTCACCTACCGCAGATGCTGCCTGACCCGCTGAGTTCCTCCAGCACTTCGCGTTCCCCCTTTAATTACGTGTGCTTGCTCTGCAAGCACTCAGTGTTAACACCAGTCTTTGAAAAATGCCCATTTGCCAATAGTAAATTACCTTTCTTGAGGCAGTGGAGAAGCTAAGAGATTCGTCACCCCAGCCTTATTTAACAAAAATCACCAAATGAAAGAACACAGTTGAGTGAATACCGGGCGAGGTGGGGGTTCTAAGCGAAGCTTGCCCGCCTACCTTTCCTCCGTGCAATGCCGCTTGTCCTCGGCATCTATTTCTATTTCTATTTCTGCGGATCGCTTCGTCATGGCTGTGGGATTTGGAACTCACAATCTGCAGGTAAAGAAGAGGACAAAACGGCAGCGATCAGACAAAATATAAACACACGCAACAAAATAGAGGTCCCGCGGCAATAGAGGTGACATTCGCCGTAGCAGCTTGCTCCACGGCTCCTCCGAGCGGTCTCCAGTCCTTCGTCCGAGCTTCGTGCCTTTTGTACAGCGAGGACGTGCAAGCATTAGGCTGGAAAAGGGCCCCTTGAGTGTGCATCGTTCACCTGGATAACCGGCGAATGTCACACGCGCAAGCAGACACACGCGCTCGCGCAGGCACACGTGCGCGTGGTGACGCACAAACCTGATTGTTCTACCCTCACCCAAAGCACACTCCGGCACAAAACTATCTTGTTTTCCTTCCCTTCCAGTAAAGGGGGCGCAGAGGCCAAGGTTCACTATAGTTGCCTCCCCCCCCCCCTCCCCAAACCCTGACCAACCACAGAGTGACTGGGGAAGTTTTCTGGCTTTAGGGAGAGGATCAGAGATGGTCAGGTCGGGGGGAGTTCCCCCCGCCACGGGTACCATGTAATCCCGTGCTACCTGCTCCATGGTCGGATAGTCGGCGACTAAACCGTCTTCCCTACCCGGTTTGCCAGGTGAGGAGGGGGCTGTAGACCCCCAGCAGGACCAAGAATAAGGCCTGTCAAAGGGCGGATGAGCTTCTAGCAAGCCGACGGCCATCCACACTTCACAGCATTGTAAGGAATGATGATAAAGCACACACACACCAAAACCCTAGACTTCCAGCGGCGGAAGTCCGCAGGAACTGGAGGACGGAGATGTGTGGTGCGTCTGTCACCGTTCCCGTTGGAAACCAGCACCACTGCGCCGCTAAAGTTTTCAACGATGATGAATGAATGAAATGAGAGGATCGCACTGGGGGCCGCAGCTTATTCAAAGGGGAGGGGTGAAGGGAAAACATGCAGCTCGGAGCCATTTTCATACCACAGTATTCATTACATCGCTGCAAACTTTAACCGTCGCTGCAAACTTCAACAGAGCTACTTTTTCCTTTCCCTTAGTGCCCTGGATTCTGACATTTCAAAGTGGATCACATGGTGTTCCGGTGGCCATCATTTCCTGATCGACCCCAGGAAAACACAAGAGCAACAGCATCTCTTTTGTGTGTGCCAAAGTCACATCGTCAGGCAGCTGCTGTTTTTCTCACCAAAATCTTTTTAAAAAAAAATTAAATCAGCAGCAACTGACTTGTCACATGGGAGTTATATAAAGTCGCTTGCGAGTCTACCAACACTCCACTGGCTAAGGGTGCTAATTACTGCAGCTCCCAGGGGTCCACGGAGATGCACCTCAGCCTGTGATCAGTTAATCATCCGTAATAATCAGCAACTGCGGCACTTCAATCAGCTTCAATACCTTTGAATCGGGGAGGGAGCGAGAATGTGACTCGATCACTGTTTGGTTCGCAGGTTTTAAGCCATTTGCAAGAAAAATTAAAAAACTACCAACTCATTATCGAGGTGATCTTACAGAGGTGTATAAAATCATGAGAGGAGCAGATCGGGTGATGCACAGAGTCTCTTGCCCAGAGTAGGTGAATCGAGGAGCAGAGGACATAGGTTTAAGGTGAAGGGGGAAAGATTGAATAGGAAACTGAGGGGTATCTTTTTTTCCCCACACAAAGGGTGGTGGGTGTATAGGAACAAGTTGCCAGAGGAGGTAGTTGAGGCAGGGACTAACGCAACGTTTAAGAAACATTTACACAGGTACATGGATACGATAGGTTTGGAGGGATATGGGCCAAATGCAGGTAGGTGGGACGGGTGCAGATGGGACATGCTGGTCGGTGTGGGCAAGTTGGGCCGAAGGGCCTGTTCCATGCTGCATGACTCTATGACGCTAGTTGGCAAATTTCTCATTACAAAAAGGTAAAAGCTTATAGTAAATCAACCCTGTTGGGTTCATCTGCACGAAAAAAGCATCTAAAACTCCCAGACTAACAGCCATCTTCTTAAAGAATTGTTCACGAGTATTTGCAACACCGTCACTGTCAATTCAGTTCCCCTGAAAGCATTAAATCAGCGTGGCAATAGACAATAGGTGCAGGAGTAGGCCATGCGGCCCTTCGAGCCAGCACCGCCATTCAATGTGATCATGGCCGATCATCCCCAATCAGTACCCCGTTCCTGCCTTATCCCCATATCTTTAAGAGCCCTATCTAGCTCTCTCTTGAAAGTATCCAGAGAACCGGCCACCACCGCCCTCTGAGGCAGAGAATTCCACAGACTCACCACTGTGAGAAATAGTGTTTCCTCACCTCCGTTCTAAATGGCTTACCCCTTATTTTTCAACTGTGGCCCCTGGTTCTGGACTCCCCCAACATCGGGAGTTTAACTGTAATCACGAACATTGCAGGCTGGTGGCTGGCTCGCTGATCGCGTCTACATTCTCAGGAGAATCTCGCATTCTCTCTCTCTCTCTCCCCCCCCCCCCACCCCTCTCAACCCCCCCACCCCCTGCCGGCAGCCAGTTTACTGGTGTCAGCTTAGAATTGACCTGATGCACCGTATTCAGCTTCACTTTGCGATATGAAGGGAAGGCTTGGTTGATCTCGGTATTTGGCTTGCTAATCAAGTAATGAACATGATGTTGTGCCTCACATAAATAAAGGCTGAACCCACAGTTAAGCTAAAGGGCCTGTCCCACTTTCCTAAGTTATTCACGAATTCTCCTGAGTTATTCACGGATTCTCACGCGTTTTCAAACTTGCAGAATGTTCGTAACGAGTCCGTAGGTACTCGGGGCTATTTTATTTTCTCGTAGACATTTTTTATCCCGACCTACCTGATGCCCCGAGTACCTACGGCTGGCATAACGAGCCACGACGATATATCCACTGACTCGTTACGAACATTCTGCGAGTTTGAAAACTCGGGACAATTCGTGAATAACACAGGAGAATTCATGAATAACTTGGGAAAGTGGGACAGGCCCTTTTTAGGACTTGATATTACAATCCCTACTATAATTGGCACCTTCTTAATATCTTGAGTGGGGGTAGGGGTAAAGACTTAATTGGGGTCATCAGGTAGGCACCAGAAAAATAGAAGGGATAGAAAGGAGAGAATTTTTTTTAATCAAAATGTTGTATCTTCAGTATTTTGCTGAACACAGGCTCCTGCTTCTTAAACACAAGAAAAATACAGGTGGTGACATGCCACTCATAACAAGAGGATTTCAGTATAGGAGTAGAGAGGTTCTTCTGCAGTCGTATAGGGCTCTGGTAAGCTCACATCTGGAGTATTGCGTACAATTTTGGTCTCCTAATGTGAGGAAGGACATCCTTGTGATTGAGGCAGTGCAGCTTAGGTTCACGAGATTGATCCCTGGGATGGCGGGCCTGTCATACGAGGAAAGATTGAAAAGACTAGGCTTGTATTCACTGGAGTTTAGAATGATGAGGGGGGATCTTATAGAAACATTTATAATTATAAAAGGACTGGGCAAGCTAGATGCAGGAAAAATGTTCCCAATGTTGGGCCACAATTTGAGAATAAAGGGGAGGCCATTTAAGACTGAGGTGAGAAAAAACTTTTTCACCCAGAGAGTTGTGAATTTGTGGAATTCCCTGCCACAGAGGGCAGTGGAGGCCAAATCACTGGATGGATTTAAGAGAGAGTTAGATAGAACTCTAGGGCTGGTGGAATCGAGAGATATGGGGAGAAGGCAGGCACAGGTTATTGATTGGGGACGATCAGCCAGGATCGCAATGAATGGCGGTGCTGGCTCGAAGGGCCGAAAGGCCTCCTCCTGCACCTATTTTCTATGTTTCTATCTAACATTTTCATGATTAACTGCAAAGGCTAGAATCTTTTCACAGATCACCAACACTGTTCCTTTTACACCAAACCTATATATTAACCTCTCATTAATTACAGAATTATTGACCGATTATCAATTTGATTTTTTTCCCTCTCCTTCAGCACAAACAGTACTGAAGGTTCATTGCTCAGCAGAAATGGCTAACCCAGTGTGGAAAATTGGTGACGCATCATTCAGCTGCAGGGAGCAGCAAGTCATCAGTTCAATCTTTAAGCTACACCAGGCTACCGGATCCTAACTAACATGATGGCAGAGGCTACATAGTCATGCTGCAGAGCTAGGCTGACGGAGGGAGGTGGGATGCATGAAGGATGCGGCATAGAAATCATTCCTTGATCAGTCCAGTCTTTCTGTTGACTTGCCCGCAAGCAACAAAAGCTTTCCACTGTACCTCGGTACACGTGGCAATAAACTGAACTGAACAAAATGTTTCCGCTGTCATAAGGGATAGGAGTAGAGTTAGGCCATTCGGCCCATCGAGTCGACTCTGCCATTCAAATCATGATCTGTCTCTCCCTCCGAACCCCATTCTCCTGCCATCTCCCCGTAACCTCTGACACCTGTACTAATCAAGAATCTATCTATCTCTCTCTGCCTTGAAAACGTCCATAGACTTGGCCTCCACAGCCCTCTGTGGCAAAGAATTCCACAGATTCACAGCCCTCTGACAAAATACATTTCTCCTCAGTGTACCTCAATAATATGTGTCCGTAACAAACCTACCTATTGTCCAGGTTTCCACATGTGATCACTACTCTGTGACCGCTCCAAAGACAAAGTGGGTGCAGAGATAAAAAACAGAAAACCCTGGAAACTCAGCAGGCAAGGTTGTCAACGTGAAGAGAGCGAAACAAGGTTACATTTTCAGAACACTAAAAGGCCTGTCCCACTTACGCGATTTTTTTTTACAGGCGGGTGACGCCTGTATGGTCGTGAGTAGTCGCCCAAAGTGTCGTAGCTTTTTCTGGTCGCCGCTGGATTTTCAACATTTAGAAACTTTTCGGCGACCTGCTGCGACTATGACGGGTGCGGAATAAGTGGGATAGGCCCATAACCCTCCAACAATGAGGATCCGTGGTCATCCCTTGGATGGAATTTGACTGCTCTAGCAATTGGGCAGCACAATGCTGCAGCTAGTAGACCTGTTGCCGCACAGCTCCAGAGACCTGGGTTCAATCTTGGTGTGTGTGTGTGTGTGTGTGTGTGTGTGTGTGTGTGGTGTGTGTCTGTGTGTGTGTGTGTGTGTGTGTGTGTGTGTGTGTGTGGTTGTGTGTGTGTGTGTGTGTGTGGTGTTTGTGTGGTGTGTGTGTATGTGCGTGTGTGGTGTGGTATGAGTGTGGGGTGTGTGTGTGTGTGTGTGGTTTAGTGTGTGTGTGTGTATGTGCGTGTGTGGTTTAGTGTGTGTGTGTGTGGTTTAATGTGTGTGGTTTAATGTGTGTGTGTGTGAGTGGTTTAGTGTGTGCGTGTGTCTGTGTGTGCGTGTGTGTGAGTGGTTTAGTGTGTATGTGTGTGGTTTAGTGTGTGTGTGTGTGTGTGTGTGTGTGTCTTTGTCTGTGTGTGTATGTGCGGTTTAGTGTGTGTGTGAATGGTTTAGTGTGTGCCGTGTGTGGTGTAATGTGTGTGTGTGTGTGTGTGTGTGCGTGTCTGTGTGCGTGTCTGTGTGCGCATGTGTCTGTGTGTGCGTGTGTGTGAGTGGTTTAGTGTGTATGTGTGTGGTTTAGTGTGTGTGTGTGTGTGTGTGTGTGTGTGTGGTTTAGTGTGTGTGTGTGTACATGTACGTGTACACAGTTTACACGTTCTTCCCCATGACAGGGTGGGCTTCCTCCGGGCGCTCCGATTTCCTCACACACTCCAAAGACTTGCAGGTTTGTAGGTTAATTGGCCTCCAAATTGTCCCTGGCATGTAGGGAGTAGATGGGAAAGTGGTATAACATAGAACGGGTGATCGATGGTCAGTGTGGACTTGGTGGGCCGAGGTGCCTGTTCTGTGCTATATCTCCAAATTAAACTAAACCACTCCAGTCACTCCATACTAATGATAGCCCTGATTGATCTTAAGGAGTTGGCTGTCTCTTTGGCAAACCTAGGATGGGAGAGAGAATGTAGAAACAAGGAGCTGCAGATGCTGGTTTACAAAAAAGGGTCAAAGAGCTGGAGATAAAAGAGCTGCTGAAGAGTGTGCCAATAATTGAAAATGCCTCAAACAACAAAAAAGAGCCCGGATAATAATCTAATGCACTGTATATTGAACAGGGGGAGTACATCTTTCATTTAGGTTTTAGTATGATGTGCCATATGACATATTTTTCTCTATCAAGATGCTAGGAGCATGAATATAAATCTACAAGTGCCAGTCACGATGCTAAAGTGGTCATTCATCGTGTATGAGCAAATGCAACAAATCTTTCAGTATGATCTGGAAATGCAAAACAGGGGCTATATCACACTTTGAGTGATCATGCTATATGGTGGTGGGAAACAGGAACTCTGAAGCATGCGTAGTTTGGATTCGAGAAACAGCTTCGGCCCACGCAGTCCGCGCCGACCAGCGATCCCCGCACACCAACATAATCCTACGCACACTCGGGAGAATTTACAATTCTCTGGCACTGTGAAGCAGCAACTCTACCACTGCACCACCATGCCACCCCGACATTCGGGGATAGTTTCTTCCCAGCTGTTATCAGACAACCGAATCATCCTACCACAACCGGAGAGCAGTGCTGAACTACTATCCACCTCTTTGTTGACCCTCAGACTATCCTTGATCGGACTTTGTTGGCTGCAACCTTGCCTCCATCGACGAACTGTGCACTGCAAGGGCCAGGAAGCGAGCGGGCAAGATCATCTCTGACCCCTCTCACCCTGGCCACAAACTCTTTGCATCACTTCCCTCTGGAAGGCGACACCGGATTTTCAAAACTGCCACAGCCAGACATAAAAACAGTTTTTGTCCACGAGTAGTTGCTCTACTCAACAGCCAAAAATCTGTAACCTCCCTTTGATCTGGTATTTTGTTGGTTCACATGCTTGATCAATGGTGTTTTATCATTAATGTTTTATTATTATTAATGTTTTGTGTTTTCTGAGTCATTCGTAACTGTCACTGTATGTCATGTTGTTACTTGTGGGCGGAGCACCAAGGCAAATTCCTTGTATGTGAATACTTGGCCAATAAACTTACTTACTTACCTGGCATTAAACGTTATTCCCTTATCATGTATCTGTACACCGTAAATGACTTGATTGTAATCGTGTATTGTCTTTCTTCTGACCGGATAGCACGCGACAAAAGCTTTTCACTGTACCTCGGTACACGTGACAATAAACTCAACTCAAACTGAGAACAGCTTTCTCACAATGTTTCGAGCTTTGTGGAGCAAACTGAATCATCTCACCAACACCGTGGATTGAAAGCCACTCTGGAAATTCACAGCTTCTTTGACGAGAGGAACAGAGTTAACACTTCAGCTCAATTATCACAATTGTTTTCCTCTCTCCACAGATGCTGTCTGACTAGCACCAAGAGGCCGAGCACGTGGACCATGCACGGACTGCAACTGCTCTGCCTGGACAGCTTCGACCTCGCTATGACATTGGGACTTTATTGTCAGGTCAACAATAGTGCATCTACAACAACCGGGACTTGAAAATGGTGCCAAACTGACAGCTCTGTGTACTGGAGAGAAGCAATGGGTGGCGTTTCAGGTTGAGACCCTTATGACAATAGACAATAGACAATAGGTGCAGGAGTAGGCCATTTGACCCTTCGAGCCAGCACCGCCATTCAATGTGATCATGACTGATCATCCCCAATCAGTACCCCGTTCCTGCCTTCTCCCCATATTCCCTGACTCCGCTATTTTTAAAAGCCCTATCTAGCTCTCTCTTGAAAGCATCCAGAGAACCTGCCTCCACCGCCCTTCGAGGCAGAGAATTTCACAGACTCACCACTCTCTGTGAGAAAAAGTGTTTCCTCGTCTCCGTTCTAAATGGCTTACTCTATATTCTTAAACTGTGGCCCCTTCGTCAGACTTCTTCAGGTCTCAACCCATTACTTCTCTCCAGAAGGGCCGAAAGGCCTACTCCTGCACCTACTGCCGATGCTGCCTGTCCCGCTGAGTGACTCCAGCATTTGGTATCTATCTTCGGTTTAAACCAGCATCTGCAGCTCCTTCCTACACAACTCAAAAAGGCTGGCAGCATCATCAAGGACCCACACCATCCTGGCCACACACTCATCTCCCCGCTACCTTCAGGTAGAAGGTACAGGAGACTGAAGACTGCAACGTCCAGGTTCAGGAATAGCTGTTTCCCCACAGCCATCAGGCTATTAAACTCAACTCAAACAAAACTCCAAACATTAATAGCCCATTATCTGTTTATTTGCACTTTATCTGTTTATTTATTCATGTGTGTATATATTTATATAATGGTATATGGACACACTGATCTGTTCTGTATTCATGCCTACTATATTCTGTTGCGCTGAAGCAAAGGAAGAATTTCATTGTCCTATCTGGGACACATGACAATAAACTCTGTTGAATCTTGAACTCTGTACACTGTCTCAGTCCACTGTTGCTACACACTTGTACTGTATCTAAGATGGCTATTTATCTAACATGTATCTAAGTGCTTGTGAAAAGGGATGCCTGTACTGAACTGTATAGTCATTCACTGTGCCGTGTACATGCGACGTAAAGTACCATACCATAGCCCAGTATATCCAATATTCTTCTTTTACGTTGGACAACAAGGCTGGAGAAACTCAGCGGGTGAGGCAGCATCTATGGAGCGAAGGAATAGGTGACGTTTCGGGTCGAGGTTTCCATAGATGCCACCTCACCCGCTGAGTTTCTCCAGCCTTGTTGTCTACCTTCGATTTTTCCAGCATCTGCAGTTCTTTTTTTTTTTAAATAACATTTTTTATTAGAAGCATTTGCATATCATAATCAATACAGACTTTGTTTAACAATTACATATTATTAGTATCTAGGTCCCAGAGCCCCAGCTATCAAAATAGCTGGGGTCCTCATTTATCAATTACGTATTAACACTGTTTCTAATTGTTTATTTTTATTTATAGATAGAAAGAGAGGAAAGAAAAAAAAAAGATTTAAAAAAGAGTAAATTATCAATAATATAGCTTAGGAGGTAGGTCCGTAGGTTAAAAAACGTAACTATTCATCTAATCCTGGATTCAAGCATCTGCAGCTCTTTCTTAAACATTTCTTCTTATGGATGAGTTGGGTCAAAGGCTTCCTTGCTGAATAACTCTCTGCATCTACATGTACAAGGACTAGCACTGCATTCTCGCAAATGGTGTTTCTTCCCCAAATGGTTACTTAGTCAATCAGACGCTATCTGGTGCCTATTATTACATTCACACACTATTTGGAATTTCCTGGCTAACATGTTTCTCCCCACCAAAGATGAACCAGTTGTACATCACACAGCTGTTTTCCAGATGCTGATGTTATGGGTAAGAGACTCTTTGCGTTCATCCTATCTGTGATTTTATAGATCTCTTGGGGCGGCACGGGAGACGCAGCGGTAGAATTGCCGCCTTGAAGCGCCAGAGACCCGAGTACGATCCAGACTACGGTTGCTGTCTGCACGGTGTGCGCACGTTCCCCGTGAACATCCACGCGGTCACGGGGAGCATGCGCAAACTTGGTACAGACCACACCAGTAGTCAGGATCGAACCAGTCTCTGGTGCTGTTGGACAGTAACTCTACCGCTGCGAAACGTTACCTATTCCTTCTCTCCCGAGATGCTGCCTGACCTTCGGAGTTACTCGAGCATGTGTGTCTATCGTCAAGAAAAACAAAGCTCAAGACAGGGCTTGCCCTATCAGTCGAGTACATTTCTTGGTAGTTGCCTCATAAAAAAACATTTATGGAGGGGTGTAGACCATGTGCGGACAGATGGGATTAGTTTTAATTGGCATAATGGTCAGGACAGACACTGTGTGCCAAAGGGCCTGTTCTTGAACTGAACTATGCTCTAGATAAATACAGGTGTCTTTCCACAGGTAAGAAAACAAATCAATGCGGTTATTTATCCAACTACACTATGTGGAACCACAGATGTGAAACTTTTACAACAAATGTCGGTGTGTTTTTTAATCTCACTTTATATAACACTTACGTTTCTTACAGCATACTTCCTTTTGGCATGAATTCTACAAAAACAACTAGGTGTTAACCGCTCCATATTCCGTGCCACATGAACCAGAACAGAGACGAGGAAACGCTTTTTCTCACAGAGTGGTGAGTCTGTGGAATTCTCTGCCTCAGAGGGCGGTATAGGCAAGTTCTCTGGATGCTTTCAAGAGAGAGCTAGATAGGGCTCTTAAAAATAGCGGAGTCAGTGGATATGGGGAGAAGGCAGGAACGGGGTACTGATTGGGGATGATCAGCCATGAACACATTGAATGGCGGTGCTGGCTCGAAGGGCCGAATGGCCTACTCCTGCACCTATTGTCTATTGAACTCCAGAGGCTCCCTTCTGCAGTTGCAGAGTCAATGGTCCGACAATGTAATTGGCTTTAACGTCTGCCCACTTGTACAGGTTGGGGGGGGGGGGGGCAGCACGGTGGCACAGCGGTAGAGTTGCTATATTTTGGGCCTGTCCCACTTAGGCGACTGCCAGGGACTAGTTTTAATGGAATTCACCTACGACACCTGGCGACAACCTATGACAATACCTACGACAGCAAAAATTGTCGCCACTATTGCCGAAAATTTTTAAAACATGTTGAAAATTTTGCGGCAGTCGCCTGTAGTCACCCAAAAAAAAAAAAACAAAATCGCCTCCGTGGGACAGGCCCATTACAGCGCCAGAGACCAGAGCTTGATCCTGACTACAGGTGCTGCCTGTATGGAGTTTGTACGTTCTCTCTGCGACCGTGTAGGTTTTCACGAGGCGTACACTCCAAAGACGTACCGACTTGTAGCTTAATTGGCTTTGGTAAAAATGGTAAATAATCCCTGGTGTGCAGGATGGTGGTGGTGTACGGGGGGGGGGGGGGGGGGGGGGGGGGGGGGGGGGTGGTCACTGGTCGGTGCTGACTCGGCGGGTCGAAGGACCCATTTCGGTGATGTATCTCTAAAGTCTAAAGAGAAAAAAATCACCCCAAAACTTGCCACTCAGAATACCAGAGGAAATGTGTATGGAACGACGACCAAATTGAAGGGATTTTGCAATAACGAGAAACAAAGTTGTGGAACAGCAGGAATAAAAACAAAGAGAGACCCCACCGTGGGGAGGGCCCCCGACAACAAAGGGGACCCGGCATGGGGTGGGGGCGCCAAGAACAAAGGGGGACCCAGCGTGGGGGAGGGGGGCCCCGAGAACAAAGGGGGGCTTTGTAACCTTGTCTGGGCCTTGTATGTGGTGACTCCTTGCATACCTTGTGTACTCAAAACAAGGAATCTCACTGTGACATGTCACTTGTGATAATAAAGTACCATCCTTCAAATAAAAGAAAAAGGACAATTATTAACACACCAAAAAAACCCCTTTTTAATAGTTTGGAGTGACTCAAAATGCTGGAGTGACTCAGCGGGACAGGCAGTATCTCTGGAGAGAAGGAACGGGTGACATTTCGGGTCGAGACCCTTCTTCAGACTGATCTCAATAGGAGTATTGGGTAATAAATCAAGTTACAAGTTACAGAGACCCACAAGGTCACCTGCTTCAGTAATGCAATCGCTGCAAACAGACGCATTAAAAAAATGCACAAGAAGATTCCGAGCAACTTACGGTGACAAGCTGGAATTTTACTCTGTCCAGTTCCGAAAGAAGTTATGACGTGGACCTGGCAACACTCCTGGAAAATTAAAAAAAACAAACAGTATAAATTCGAACCGTCATGGCAATAACTATCTTTTGTACAATTCAAATGAAGTAAGCCAACTATCAAGATATATAAGGTAGACAAAAATGCTGGAGAAACTCAGCGGGTGAGGCAGCATCTATGGAGCTAAAAAAATAGGCGATGTTTCGGGTCGAGACCCTTCTTCTGACTGATGTGAGGGTGGGGGGGGGGGGGGGGGGGGGGGAGGAAGAAGCGGAGACAATGGGCTGAGGGAGAGCTGGGAAGTGGATGGGGAAAGAAGGAGAAAGCAGGAAATCAGAGAAGTCAATGTTCATACCACTGGGGTGTAAACTATCCAAGCGAAATATGAGGTGCTGCTCTTCCAATTTACGGTGGGCCTCACTCTGGCCATGGAGGAGGCCCAGGACAGAAAGTTCGGATTCTGAATGGGATGGGGAGTTGAAATGCTGAGCCACCGGGAGATCAGGTTGGTTATGGCGAACCAAGCGGAGGTGTTGGGCGAAGCTATCGCCAAGCCTACGCTTGGTCTCACCGATGTAGAGCAGCTGACACCTAGAGCAGCGAATCAAGATACATAAGGTAGACAAAAGTGCTGGAGAAACTCAGCGGGTGAGGCAGCATCTATGGTGCGAAGGAATAGGTGACGTTTCGGGTCGAAACTCTTTTTCAGACTGAAGAAGGGTCTCGACCCGAAACCTCACCTATTCCTAATATCTCCCTTGGCCATGTACAGCCTGGTTGCTCACCTCTCTGAGAAGGGAAACTGGTCCTTTTAAAAAAAAAAAAAAAAAAAAAAAAATACTGTTCAGGTCTCTTAAGGGCCTGTCCCACTAAGGCTATTTTTAGGCGACTGTCATAGTCGTAGCAAATCACCGAACAAACGGCGACTGGACCGCCCTTCGACATAAAATTTGAAATAGTGGACAAGTGGACAAACAGTGCCAACAATTGAAAAAGTATTTCTCGACCCGAAACCTCACCTATTCCTAATAGATTCATGGACCTTCATTAATTTCACTGCTGGAACTTTAAAAAAACCAGGAGCATAACATTTATGTTTTAAAAAGGCAGATGTGATCTTCAATTTGCAGGAAAGACGAGATGAACAGAACCTATTGCTAGTGCAGTCCCCTACTGTAATAATCTGAGCTCTAGCATAAAAAATATAAATGTTTTCCTACGTGAATTTGGACTAATTACTTTATTTAAAGCACAATAGAGCGCCATACCAATCTTACACATTACAGCTGTAACTCAATACCACATTCCCTTAAGCAAAAAGAAACTGCCATGATAAAATAATGTCTTAAAATTACACACATGGAACCAGTTTACAACGCCCAGAAATACAAAAGACAGACCGAGAACACAAATCCATGTGCCATAATTATATAACCGCAGAGGCACAGCAAAGTAGAGTCTTGGCAACAAGCACATCCAAAACACAATCACCGAGCTGTTCTTCAACAGCGGAGAATTCGGCATCTATTGCTAAAGACGGTGAACCGGCATTTACATAAGAGAATTTGCCATCCATGGAGTTAAATGCTTGATTCATCCAACTAAATTCAGCCAGGGCAGTCCTGCGGTGAATGATACTTGCCAGTTTCTGGAGATAGCCCCTACTTCTACAATAACTCCCGCCCACACAACTGACACGGCAACATAAGTAAGCCGCTGACTTTGGGATGATTGGTACTTTCCAGTGATACAGTCTTCACCGCATGCACATTGCAAAACTGCACACAACAAACATGTCTGAGTTTAGTTTATGTTCGACATACAGTGCAGAAATAGGCCCTTCGGCCTGCTGAGTCCGCACTGACTAGCGATCCCCGCAAACACGCTCATTAGAAACAATTTACAATTTTACTAAGGCCAATTAACCTACAAACCTGCACGTCTTTGGAGTGTGTGAAGAAGCCGGAGCACCCGGAGAAAACCCACGCAGGTCACGGGGAGAATGTACAAACTCCGTACAGGCAGCACCCACAGTCAGAATCGAACCTGGGTCTCTGGCGCTGTAAGGCAGCAACTCTACCGCTGCAAACAGTGTTCAAAACATAAGTCCAATGTAGCCGATTCACTTTTTCTGTCACATTCTCCAAAGTGGACGCTTCAACTATTTGCTGGCAAATCTAACTTAATGATAGCATTTCAAATAAAGTTTGACCTTTATCTCACGCTGCCTCTGAGATGGTCCATAGCCCATCTATACCAGTCCCACCTGGCTGTGTTTAGCCCATATCCCTCCTAACCTATCCTATCTATGTACCTGTATAAATGTTTCTTGAATGTTGTGATCGTACCTGCCTCAACTAACCCCTCCGGCAGCTCGTTCCATGCACCCACCATCCTCTGTGCACTTTGGTTTTAATAAAACTTTTGTGGTGTTTATTTAGTCATTTGTTGGATCACATCATTGAACCAGTGAAGGACCAGACTATTTTAGACCTCGTATTGTGTAATGAGATACAGAGAATGAGCAACCTCATCACAAGCGATCCATGACAGAAAAGCTTAAATGAAAACGATTTACCCCGAGGTTGGTCGGTATATGGAATGAGCTGAAGGAGGTGGTAGTTGAGGCAGGCACTATCACAACATTTCAGAAACATGTGTCGGAAGGAACTGCGGATGCTGGTTTAAACCGAAGATGGACACAAAAAGCTGGAGTATCTCAGCAGGGTCAGGCAGCATCTCTGGATAAAAGGAATAGGTGGCGTTCTGGGTCGAGACCCTTCTTCAGACATGACAGGTACATGGATAGGATAGGTTTAGAGGGGTATGGGCCAAACACAGGCAGGTGGGACTAGTGTAGATGGAGCATGTTGGTCGGTGTTGGCAAGTTGGGTCGAAGTTTCCACACTGTATGACTCTCTCTGGGGGCACAGAGGTGAGGTCACCATTGTGGATTAGGAAATTGAAAGGTTTGCCAGTGGACGAACAGTGCCAACCATTGAAAAAGTATTTTGTAACTCGCAAAAGTACACGCCAGACCAGCAGATTATTAGTTGAATGCCACACTAATCAGTACTTCTCCCTTGGCCATGTACAGCCTGGTTGCTCAACACTCTGAGAAGGGAAACTGGTCCTTTTATTAAAAAAAAAAAAAAAAGTCCTGTTCAGGTCTCCTAAGGGCCTGTCCCACTTAGGCTATTTTTAGGCGACTGTCATAGTCGTAGCAATACACAGAAATAACGGCGACTGGACCCCCCTTCGACATGAAATTTGAAATAGAATCATGACTTTAACAACAACAAAAATACCGAAGTCAGCACCTGCGACAACCTACGTTAACCTGGCAAAGACCCACGTTAACCTGGCGACAACCTATTTTAACTTGGCTACAACTATGACAGCACCTACGTCAGGAGAAGTCAAGCTGCGTTCATTGGCGTCAAACCCACTGTCGCCGACTATCTCCGAAAATGTTTCAACATGTTGAAAATCCAGCGGCGACCAGAAAGATGCTACGACTCTTTGGGCGACTGTGGAGACTACTCACGACCAGACAGGCGACACCCCCCGGCGACCATGTGGCCTGTAGTCGCCTCAAAAAAATAGCCTAAGTGGGACAGGCCCTTTACAGTTTTATATGCAATAATTCTCCCCCAGCTCCCTTTATTCCAATGAGCGCAATTCTAACCTAGTCTCTGCTCATAACTGTAACATTCCCCCTTCTGCACCATCCTGCTTGTGGCCATCAACTGGATGAGTGACCAATTTAATTCCAGGCAGGAGAGTCTTCCTTCAAGAAGCTACCTTCTACCTCATTGGAGACCCTCAGACTATCTTTGTTTAAGAAAAAACTGCAGATGCTGGAAAAATCGAAGGTAGACAAAAAATGTCGCCTATTCCTACTCTCCATAGATGCTGCCTCGCCCGCTGAGTTTCTCCAGCATTTTTTGTCTACCTCAGACTACCTTTAATCTGACTTTGCCTTGCGCTGATTGTTATTTCCTTTATCTATCTGTACACTGTGGATGGCTCGATTGTAATCATGTATAGTCTTTCCGATGACTGGTTAGCACGCAACAAAAGCTTATCGATGTACCTCGGTACACGTGACAACTAAAACTAGGAAGAAACTGAGTAAGATTGGCCGACACTACTTCGAGCTTTGGAAAGTGAGACGAGTTAATTGAAAGAAGATACTTCCTCTGTTGGAGGGTCTCGACATGTGGATTGGCCTCAGGGTACAAGTCTTAGTTTTGGAGATACAGAGATACAGATACCAGGCCCTTTCGGCCCACCGGGTCCGCGCCGACCAGTGATCTTGGTTCTTGGTTTCTTGGTCCTCCAAAATATTCCAAATGGAATTTAAACTGAACTGGCGATCCCCAGGACATTAACACTATACCCACCAAGGGCAATTTTTACATTTACCATGCCAATTAACCCTACATACCTGTAAGTCTTTGGAGTATGGGAGGAAACCGAAGATCTCGGAGAAAACCCAATGCAGGTCACGGGGAGAACGCACAAACTCCGTACAGACAAGCACACGTAGTCGGGATCGAACCCGGGTCTCCGGCGCTGCATTCGCTGTAAGGCAGCAACTCTACCGCTGCGCCACGGTGCCGTGCCACAGAGGGAGGCTTTTTAAGAATTTAAATCAATTTGCTTTACTCAGAGATATGTCAGAAATTGAGGAATGGGAATCTGATTTCTTCAGGACTAAACCGAGAGCCAGAAAGTAAGATGAGAGAGGAAACTCTAATCCTTCAACCAATTACGTCTATGCCCTCTGGTTTCAGACTCTTAAGGTAAATAGGACACTATATTTTTCTCTCAGTCTCCTTTGTCCCACAGAAACGCACCCAAGTCTAATGTCCCTCTTCCCAACTACTATTTTATAGCCTGAATAACAGTTTCAGAAATCTCCTCTGCAGCCTCCAGTGCCATCGCATGCTCCCTGTAGAGCCACAACCAGAACTGTACACAGTTTCTCGATGTGATGATACTAATATTGTACGGAATACCCACGTGAGCTCTGTCCACTGTGCCTGCACCAACAAAGGCAAGTGCTCAGAACAGGCCTTTTAAACTCGGCTGTCACGGTGGCGCAGCAGTAGAGTTGCTGCCTTACAGCGATGCAGCGCCGGAGAACCGGGTTCGATCCCGATTACAGGTGTTGTCTGTGCGTTCTTCCCGCGACCTGCGTGAGTTTTCTCCAAGATCTACAGGTTTCCTCTCACATTCCAAAGACGTACAGGTTTGTAGGTTAATTGGCTTGGTAAATGGAGAAAGAAATTGTTCCCAGTGGGCGTAGGATAGTGTTAATGTGAGGGGATCGCTGGTCGGCGTGGACTCAGTGGGCCGAAGGGCCTGTTTCCGTGCTGTATCTCTAAACTAAACTAAACCAAACCTTCCTGGATTTGTGGACAGGCTTTCTAACATTCATCTGTTCCTCCAGCCACCACGTATGACAATACCCTGCCTAGCTTGCCCTCCTCAAATGTTTTACCCCACACTTCTCTGGACTAGATTTGATTTGATAGTTTTGCGGTCTATTCTTATATTGAATAGGCCTCGTGCGTTACTCAATGGTTTTCAAAACAGGGCTATACAGTCTCTTACTATTCACCTGGCGATCAGACAGGGTATCAGTTTAAAATCACATCCACAGTGGGTCCAGTGAGAGTGCAGCATCAGCTGCATCAGCACTCCACCACACTGTTGGTCTACACTTCTGCGCTCTGGAGTGGGAATCAAAGCAACAAATTTCTGAGATGGATAGGAAAAGTTTAGATTGATACGGGTCAAAAACGCAGGCAAACTTAAACGGGGAGGAAAGAACTGCGGATGCTGGTTAAATCGAAGGTGGACACAAAATGCTGGAGTAACTCAGCGGGGTCAGGCAGCATCTCTGGAGAGAAAGTTAAGTCGGGGTTGCGAAAGAAGGGCCTCGACCCGAAACGTCACCCATTCCTTCTCTCCAGAGATGCTGCCTGTCCCGCTGTGTTACTCCAGCATTTTGTGTCTACCTTAAACTTAAATGGGGCATGTTGGTCAGCATGGACGAATTGGGCTGAAGGGTCTGTTTCCATGCTGTATGACAAGTGAATTAAGATGCAAAGATGATTTTTTTTGGAAGGTACAATCCATCTGCTGTACCAGAGGCTGGCACCTCCATATCCCCCGCTCTGAACGCTCCTTCCAGCTGGAGGGACAATGGGCTGAAGGACATTTCCCATGTCTGGACGGCTCCAACCGGACAGTACTCCGGGGGAGGGGGAGGGGGGGGTAATCTCCCCCTCTGAGCGAGGACAGACTCAAACAGTCAGGCACACTGTCGTCCATTGCACAGGCACAGACCTCTGGGCACTCTTATCGTACAAGGACAGGATGATCTTCTACAAATTGCTGGACATAGACATGGATGACCACAAAATGCACGGCTTATTGCAGGAGCAATTCCCCTCACAACAAGCAAGCAAATGCAATACTGACGGCTCCCCGGGCACTGCATAAACACTGCTGATGCCACACTTGACCAGCTGGAAATTCAGCAAGGTCTGCTCACTGTTGTGTCAGCACCAAACCTTGGACGCACAAGCATGTACTGTCACCGCAACACTCCTGGTGCAACACTCTCAGATTGTCCACTTCAGTAGAGTTAGAACATAGAAACGTACAGCACTGGACCAGGCCCCCCCGTGTCAAACACGATGACAAGATCATCTCAGCTGCCTGCGCATGATCCATATCTCTCCATTCCCTGTATATCCACGTGCCTATCTACAAGTCACTCAAATGCCACTATGGTATCTGCCTCCACCGCTACCCCTGGCAGCACGTTCCAGGCACCCACCACCCCCTGTGTACAAAAACCTGCCCCGCACATCTCCTTTCAACTTTTCCCCTTTAATATTTCCAAGATAAACTTCAAACAATTGCAGCTGTGTTTCATAAACATGGGGAAAATTACTTGTTACTGCAGTTGACAAAACAGAATTTTGTACAGTGACCGCGGTAACTGGCATTCCCGTCACAGCTTTCTCCTGGCTTGTCCACAAGTCATTGCACCAGGTTCCAGAGAGGTACTGGAATTATTGTCAGGTGTATCGTGATACGGTGAAAAGCTTTGCGGATAGCTTGGCCTGCAGGAGCTCGCTAGGCAGACCGTGAGGCCTGGGAGCAGAAGAGCGGCACGGTGGAGTTGCTGCCTTACAGCGACGGAGACCCGGGTTCGATCCCGACCACGGGTGCTGCCTGTACGGAGTTTGTACGTTCTCCCCGTGACCTGCGTGGGTTTTCTCAGAGATCGTCAGTTTCCTCCCACACTCCAAAGACGTGCAGGTTTGTAGGTTAATTGGCTTGGATTTGTATACTTGGTATAAGTGTCCCTAGTGTGTGTAGGCTTGCGTTAATGTGCGGGGATTGCTGGTCGGTGCGGACTTAGTGGGCCGAAGGGACTGTATCCGCTCGGCATCTCTATACTAAACTGAAGGGAAGCCAGAAAGCCTCAACTTCGAATAATGGAGCCAAAAATGGCGGTGCCCGCATGTGTAATATATGCAAAAAGAATATCACCGTGCAGTTATATGGTGATAAATAAAGCATCATTGACTATTGACACTGACCTTCTGAAATGAAGGACAGATAATTCAGCCCACTGTAGATCTACAACCTTGTGATACGTGTAGAGTGTTGTTATGTAACATTTCCCAAATTTTTGCCCATAACAGCTGATAGCAAGCCAGTTATTTCCAAAACTCTGCACTAACTGATGCCTCAAGCTGAGAACAGAAGCTCCATGACCTGACCCAATACCCAGTCTCTTCCCAGCTGTTATCAGACAACTGAACCATCCTATCACCAACTAGAGAGCAGTTCTGACCCCCCATCTACCACGTTGGGGGCCCTTGGACTATCTTTAATCGGAATTGAGGTAGACACAAAAAGCTGGAGTAACTCAGCAGGACAGGCAGCTTCTCTGGAGAGAAGGAATGGGTGATGTTTTAGGTCAGGTCCATGATCGTAAACCAGCATCTGCAGTTCCTTCCGACACACTTAATCGGACTTTACCTTGCACTAAACGCTATTTCCTTTTTCCAGTATCTGTGCACTGTGGACGGCTTGATTGTAATCATGTAAAGTCTTGCAGCTGACAGGATAGCACGCACCAAAAAAAGCTTTTCACTGTACCCCGTAACACATAACAATAATAATAAACTGAACAGAAAAACTCATGGGAATATTGAGTCACTCAGCGTTCGAAGTTTGTGTCTACTGTTGATTCACGGATGAGCTGGTTGTCCTGATGCAATCCTCCTGCTCGGTAAAGCCTGCCTCATGGGCCCCATATCTGAGGAAGGATGTGCTGGCCCCGGAGAGAATCCAGAGGAGGTTTACAAGAATGATCCCAGGAATGAGTGGGTTAATTTATGATGAGCGTTTGACGGCACTGGGCCTGTACTCGCTGCAGTTTAGAAGAAAGAATGAGGGCGACCTCATTGAAACGGACCGAATAGTGAAAGGCTTGGACAAAGACACAAATAGCTGGAGTAACTGAGCGGGACAGGCAGCATCTCTGGGGAGAAGGAATGGTTGGCTTTTCGGGTCGGGTGACAGTCGTCAACTTCTCCCCAGGGGTAGGGTGGATGGACGTGTCAGTTCAACTCCCCACGCCCCCTTCTCCCCTCCCAAATAGGGGGAGTGGGAAGTGAAGAAAGAGACAAGCATCAACTTTACAGGCAATATTTACTGAACAGTGTGCAAAATAAGAACTGTACATCTGCGCGTGTGATAATAAAGAACCATTGGCCATTCCTCGCCAGGAGTGGGGACGAGAGACAGGCATCAACTGCCTGATAGAGGGGTAGAGGGGAAGAGGGGAAAGTGCTGACCCCGATCCCTCTCCCTCACAGGGATATTAGCCCACCTCACCCCTGAGGAGAGTTCACAAGTTACAGAAATAGAATTAGGCCATTCGGCCCATCGTGTTTCTTCCACCATTCAATCATGGCTGATTTCTACCTCCTAATCCCATTTTCCTGCCTTCTCCCCATAACCCTTGACACCCGTTCTAATCAAGAATTTGTCTATCTCCGCCTTACAAAATATCCACTGACTTGGCCTTCACAGTCCTCTGTGGCAATGAGATCCACAGATTAACTACCCTCGGACTAAAGAAGCTCCTCCTTGCCTCCTTTCTAAAAGAGCATCCTTTAATTCTGAGGCTGTGACCTCTGGTCCTAGACTCTCCCACTAAACATCCTCTCCACATCCACTCTATCCATGCCTTTCATTATTTTGTAAGTTTCAATGCGGTCCCCCCTCACCCTTTTAATCTCCAGCGAGTACAGGCCCAATGCCGTCAAACGCTCATCATATGCTAACCCGCATATTCCTGGAATCATTCTTGTAAACTTCCTCTGGACCCTCTCCAGAGCCAGCACATCCTTCCTCAGATATGGTGGCCAGAATTGCTCACAGTACTCCAAATGTGGCCTGACCAGCGCCTTATAGAGTCTCAACATTAGATCCCTGTTTATCTGGACCAGCTGATGTTGATCTATTTCTTCCCTCACACGGGGAGAGGAGGGGATGGGCAAGCAGCGGACCTCTACTCATCGCCGACCCTTCGGCCCGTCCCCTGCCATCCTTCCCTACCCAACTCCCTCGGGCCTCACCGCTGCTCCACTCCCCACTTCATCGCCGTCCATTCGGCCCGCCGCGTCGTACCCTCTCCTCTCATCGCCGTCCTTTTCCTTTGGGACAGCCCACTTTCTCGCCCCCCCACTCACCGCCGTCCCTTCGGCCCGACCGCTCGCTCCTGTCCTCTCTCTCCTCGTCGTTATTGACCCTCCCCCTCTCTCTCGGGGGCGACAGCCGCCATTTCGGCCCGACGATCGTCTCCTATCCCCCTCCCCTCCTTCCTTCGGGACAGCCTCGGGTCGCCGTCCCTTCGGCCCGACTCTCCTCTCCTGTCCCCTCCCTCCCCGTTATTATTTTACTCCCCACCCCCCGGGACAGCCGCGGGCCCCTCCACCGCCGCTTCTCCACTCACCGCCGTCCCTTCGGCCCGCCGCTCCTCTCCTGTCCCCCCTCTCGTTCTCTCTCTCTCTCTCGCTCCGCTCTCCGCGGACAACCGGAAACCCGCGCCTTCCAACATCCACTTCCGCTCCCCTCGCGTGACGTCACCCCCACCCTTGACCCCCTCCTCCTCCCTTTATTCCTATTTAAAACACATTTCACCCACTCGCTAACCTTCCCTTTTTACAACCCACCCCCTATGGAAATGTGCACAAAGCCTTGTACATTTAAAAGACAGATATATGTATATAAATATCAAAGACCTGGGGGGGGGGTGGGGTCAACGTCGTGCGGAAGCACTTCCGGTTCACCGCTTTAAAATATATTAAAAAAACACGGTTTAGAGGTTTGTTTTTCAGTTTGGGGGGGGAGGTGGGGGATGTTTCCCAGGCGGGGCGGGGATGGGGGGGCGCGGGGTGGGTTTGGGGGTGGGGGGGTTGCCCACTTTGCTGTGTCCCGGCGGCCCTCGGGGTAGAGGAGGGGGGGGGAGGGGAGATAGAGACACAGAGACAGAGACAAGGTGAGTGTCGGCGCCGCGGTCACTGCTGCTGGAGCTGCTGCTGCTCCGTGTGGCCGCTCACCCCGGGCCTCGGCTCCCGCTCACCGGTCACTCAGGGCCGGGCCGGGCCGGGCCTCAGCGTGACCGGTAACCCCGGCTTCTCATGGCTGCCGCTGCCGCTCCTTGTGACCGGTCACTCAGGGCCGGGCCGGGGCTCAGTGTGACCGGTTCAACCTCTGCCTCAGGGGCGGGCGGGCGGCTGCTCCCGTTTCCCGGGGCAGCTGCACCGTGTGACCGGTAAAGCCCGGGTCTCAGGGCCATTCCGTGACCGGTCAAACCCCCCCCCCCCCCCCCCGGCCTCAGCTACCGCTCCCCGGGCACCGTGTGACCGGTCAACCCCCCCCCCCCCCCCCCGGCCTCGGGCGAGCGGCTGCTCCCGCTTCCCGGGGCTCGCAGTGTGACCGCTTCAACCCCCGGACCCAGCTCCCCTCCATCACCGCTTCAACCCCCCGGCCCCAGGGCCGCCACTACCCCACCGGGGACTCTGTGTGTAACCGGTAACTCCGCTTCCCCCAGTTCCCTCCCGGGCTCCGTGTAAGTTACCGGTTGAATCCCCGGACTCGGGGCCGCTCTGGTAACAGGTTAAACCCGCTGGTCCCGGGCTCATTGCCGCCATCCATTAAGACACACCTTACCCCCTGAGGGTCACCGCTGCTCCCAATCTCTTGTGTGACCGGTAAATCCGCTCCGAGTCCTGGGCTTCGGTCAACGGTGCTCCATGGCTGGTCGCCTCCTCCAAGAGGGCCGCCTCTCCCGGTAACAGGGAAGCCAACCCCTCCTTGAGGGCGGCTGCCGACCTTTCTCTTGCCTCTTTGCTGTCGCTGACCTCTTGTTGTGCTGGAGGTCATGGGGAAGAAGGAGCCGTTGAAGGGGGACAGGGACAGGTTGTGACTCCTTGAAGCCCAGGAGGCTGAGGGGTGATCTTGCAGAGGCAGAGAGAGTTGCGTTCAGTAGAGGTGCGAGTGTAGACAGAAGGTAGAGTAACTCAGCGGGTCAGGCAGCATCTCTGGTGAGAAAGGGAATGGGCAACGTTTTGGGTCGAGACCCATAAACAGGGGTGCATGGAGGGAGAGGTTAGGCAGGCTGGTACACTCCTCGGAGTACAAGAGGCTGAGGAGTATCTTTTAGAGGTGTTGAACAGCGGTGTATTCAATAGACAATAGGTGCAGGTGTAGGCCATTCGGCCCTTCAAGCCAGCACCACCATTCAATGGCTGATCATCCACAATCAGTACCCCATTCCTGCCTTCTCCCCATATCCCCTGACTCCGCTATCTTCAAGAGCCCTATCTAGCTCTCTTGAAAGTATCCAGAGAACTGGCTGCTGAGGCAGAGAATTCCACAGACTCACAACTCTCTGTGTGAAAATGTGTTTCCTAATCTCCGTTCTAAATAGCTTACCCCTTATTCTTAAATTGTGGCCCCTGGTTCTGGACTCCCCCAACTTCAGGAACATGTTTCCTGCCTCTACCATGTTCAAACCTTTAATAATCTTATGTTTCAATAAGATACCCTCTCATCCTTCTAAATTCCAGAGTATACAAGCCCAACATATGACATTCCCGCTATCCTGGGAATTAACCTCGTGAACCTACGCTGCACTCACTCATTAGCAAGAATGTCCTTCTTCAAATTTGGAGACCAAAATTGCACACAAAACTCCAGGTGTGGTCTCACTAGGGCCCTGGATAACTGCAGAAGGACCTCTTTGCTCCTATACTCAACTTCTCTTGTTATAAAGGCCAACATGCCTTTTGCTTTCTTCACTGCCCGCGCTACCTGCATGCTTACTTTCATTGACTGATGAACAAGGACCCCAAGATCCCGTTGTACTTCCCCTTTTTCCCAACTTGACACCATTTAGATAATAATCTTCCTTCCTGTTTTTGCTACCAAAGTGGATAACATTTATCCACATTAAACTGCTCTCACCCCAACCATGGACTGTTTACCCTCCTACCATCCGGGAGGCGCTACAGGACTCTCCGTTGCCGGACCAGCAGGTCCAGGAACAGCTTCCCTGCGGCTGTCACACTACTCAACAATGTACCTCGGTGACTGCCAATCACCCCCCCCCCCCCCCAACACTCCTCCCACAGGAAAAACACTATGTATGCATGTAAATAGATTTATTTATTGAAATCGTATTCTATGTCGCTCTTCCAAGGAAATGCTAACTGCATTTCGTTGTCTCTGTACTGTACACTGACAATGACAATTAAAGTTGAATCTGAATCTGCCCACTCACCTAACCTGTCCAAGTCACCCTGCATTCTCATAGCATCCTCCTCACAGTTCATACTGCCATCCAGCTTTGTGTCATCTGCAAATTTGCTAATGTTACTTTTAATCCCTTCATCTAAATCATTAAAATATATATAGTAAATAGCTGGTCCCAGCACCGAGCCTTGCGGTACCCCACTAGTCACTGCCTGCCATTCAGAAAGGGACCCGTTAATCCCTACTCTTTGTTTCCTCCTCTGCCAACCAATTTTCTATCCATGTCAGCACTCTTCCCCCAATACCATGTGCCCTAATTTTGCCCACTAATCTCCTATGTGGGACCTTATCAAAGGCTTTCTGAAAGTCCAGGTACACAACATCCACTGGGATAACATTAGCTACCCTACAATCCACAAGAACTGATCCTGAATCTGTAGAACATTGGAAGATGATCACCAATGCATCTACGATTTCTAGAGCCACTTCCTTAAGTACCCTGGGATGCAGACCATCAGGCCCTGGGGATTTATCAGCATTCAGTCCCATCAGTCTACCCAACACCATTTCCTGCCTAACGTGGATTTCCTTCAGTTCCTCCGTCTTAGAGGTATATCGAGGTGTACAAAATCATGAGTCATCAGGCAACTGAACCATTCTAACACCAACTGGAGAGCAGTCCTGACCTACCATCTACCTCATTGGAGACCCTCAAACGATATGGGAGAACTTTATTTATTCCAGGATGGAAATTCATCTCCCAACAGTCATAAATACAAAATACATGAAATATGAAATAAAAGTGGCGAGTGGAAAGGATTGGGGATTAAACCATCTTTCATCTGACTTTATCTTCGGTCACTGAAAGTTGGCGTGCAGGTACAGCAGGCAGTGAAGAAAGCTAATGGAATGTTGGCTTTCATAACACGAGCATTTCAGTATAGGAGTAGAGAGGTTCTTCTGCAGTTGTATAGGGCTCTGGTGAGACCACATCTGGAGTATTGCGTACAGTTTTGGTCTCCTAATTTGAGGAAGGACATCCTTGTGATTGAGGCAGTGCAGCGTAGGTTCACGAGATTGATCCCTGGGATGGCGGGACTGTCATATGAGGAAAGATTGAAAATACTAGGCTTGTATTCACTGGAGTTTAGAAGGATGAGGGGGAAAACATAATTATAAAAGGACTGGGCAGGCTAGGCAGAAAATTATTCCTAATGTTGGGCGAGTCCAGAACCAGGGGCCACAGTCCTAGAATAAAGGGGAGGCCATTTAGGACTGAGGTGAGAAAAAACTTTTTCACCCAGAGAGTTGTGAATTTGTGGAATTCCCTGCCACAGTGGGCAGTGGAGGCCAAATCATTGGATGGATTTAAGAGAGAGTTAGATAGAGCTCTAGGGGCTAATGGAGTCAAGGGATATGGGGAGAAGGCAGGCACGGGTTATTGATAGGGGACGATCAGCCATGATCACAATGAATGGCGGTGCCGAATGGCGTCCTCCTGCACCTATTTTCGATGTTTCAAAACGTTATTCATGTTATTCCCTTTATCACGTATCTGAACGGGGGGGGAATAAAGGAGAAATGATTCTGTTAATCTATGTGCAAAAGTTTTGAATTGAGTTTGAGGTTTGTAAAGTGGTGTCTTGTGTTTTCATGGGAGGACACTTATCATGTTCAAGGAATTTGTATCAAGAGCAGGACATGATAAAATGATTAATTGTTTGAGACAAGCAGTTGTCTTCAGTGGCTTTGCTTTGCCATGCGCATTTACTGTCCCATCACCCACGTCTTGTCCAAAGATCTTTGGTCTTGTCTATATCCTGTTTAGAACTGCGTTGAAATTATGTGAGACCCATCAGGATGACCAGGAATGGTGTCCCACCCGTGGACATTAGTCCAAGGATCAGTGGGGAATTGTGTGAGGGATTTAGATCCTGATGTTGGAAAGGTCAGAGGCGGTAGAAACATGTCAAACCTACACGGCACCTGACTAATTACGTGATAAGATTTTCGTTGCATGCTATCCTGTCAATGGAAAGGATCACAATCGCGCCCAGGCACCAGATGCCGGAGTAACTCCGCATTTTTCTGACTGAAGAAGGGTCTCGACCCGAAACGTCACCCATCCCTTCTCTCCAGAGATGCTGCCTGAGTTATTCCAGCATTTTGTGTCTATCTTCAGTTTAAACCAGCATCTGCAGTTCCTTGATACACATTGCAATCGAGCGGTCCAGTGTACAGATGCAGGATAAAGGGAATAATGTTTAGTGCATGATAAAGTCCAATTAAAGATAGTTAAAGGTTCTTCAATGAGGTAGATGGGAGGTCAGGACTGCTCTCTAGTTGGTGATAGGATGGTTCCGTTGCCTAATAACAGCTGGGAAGAAATTGTCCCTGAATCTGGAGGTGTGCTTCTCTTTCACACTTCCAGACGGGAGAGGGAAGAAGAGAGTGATTTGGGAAGAGACTGGTCCTTGATTATGCTGCTGGCCTTGCCAAGGCAGTGTTTAATGTAGATGGAGCCAATGGAAGGGAGGTTGGTTTGCAGTGGTCCAGGCTGCGTCCGCGTTTCTCTGCAATTTCATGCGGTCTTGGCTGGAGCTGTTCTCACATCGTGCTGTAATGCATTCCGGTAAAACGTGGTACCTTGTGTTACTTTCGACAGTGCGAGTGAACTCGGACTGAGCTCCGTCAAGCCGCCATGATTCTGCAAAGCCTCTTTCGGTTTTCGGCCGCCGCGCGGTCTGCACTCTCGCTTCAGCTTCAGCGAAACATCGGCTTCACAGCCGTCGTGTTTAACCAGACCAAGAACCTCGACCCAATACAGAAGCTCTTCTTGGACAAGATTCGTGACTACGACACCAAGAGCAAGTAAGCGAGACGCTGAAAATAAAGTCAAATATTCGTGTGCCTTTTGTGAGCTTGTATTATCCCCAAATGTCAGTGACCCTTGCTTCTATCTCCCATCTATTCTCTCCAAAGACTAAAGGGCCTGTCCCACTATATGAGTTTACCCAAGAGCTCTCCAGAGTTTACAAAAAAATCTAACTCGTAAGCACGTAGAATGTACGTGGCGGGTACGTCGGAGCTCGGGACGTCTCTTAGCGGCTCGCAACGCTAACGGCAGGTACTCGGGGAACGCGGTAAGCTTGTGAAGTTTTTTCAACATGTTGAAAAATGTCCACGAGAGCCCCGAGTACCTACGAGCGGCTATTACCGTAATTCTCCGAGTTCGAATCAGGGGAAACTCAGGGGAAACTCGGGAGAACTCTTGAATTACCTCATACAGTGGGACAGGCCCTTTACTGGAACACAAAGTTCTGAAGTATATCAGCGGGTCAGGCAGCACCTCTGGAGGAGATGGATAGGTGACTTTTCAGGTTGGGGCCCTTCTTCAGACTGCCTCTGCAAATGCTGCCTGAAGCACTGACTTACTGTCCTGCACTTTGTTTTGCTCAAGACTCTAGCATCTGCAGTTCCTTGTGTGTCCTATCCATTGCCTCCACAAATGGGCAGCACAGTGGGGCAGCTGTAGAGTTGCTGCCTTACAGCAGCAGAGACTCGGGTTTGATCCTGACTACTACCATGCTGTCTGTACAGTCAATAGACAATAGACGCAGGAGTCGGCCCTTCGAGCCAGCATGTGATCATGGCTGATCATCCCCAATCAGTACCCCGTTCCTGCCTTCACCCCATATCCCCTGACTCCGCTATCTCTAAGAGTCCTATCTAGCTCTCTCTTGAACGTATCCAGAGAACCGGCCTCCACCGCCCTCTGAGGCAGAGAATTCCACAGACTCACAACTTTCTGTGTGGAAAAAGTATTTGTACATTCTCCCCGTAACCGCGAGGGTTTTCTCCGGATGCTCTGTTTTCCTCCCACACTCCAAAGACGTACAGATTTGTAGGCTAATTGGCTTTGGTAAAATTGTAAATTGTCCCTATTGTGTTGGATAGAACTATTGTAGGGGTGATCGCTGGTCGGTGCGGACTCAGTGGGCTGAAGGGCCTCCGCACTGTATCTCTAAGGTATAAAGCACGTGTTCCCAACCTTTTTCGTCCCGTTTACCCCTGGCAACTTTAATAGCACATAACAATGTTATTTCACTTATTTATGAACAACTAATGATGAACAGATACCGGTTTATACCAGAACCAAACACAGTCAGTCAATGGGAAAAATATGTACAAATCCAACCAATTTACCCCTTGGGTAGGCAAACTTTACCCCAGGTTGGGAACCCTTGGTCTAAAGAGTTGGGCATCATGTTCGGCATAGACTTTGTGGGCCGAAGGGCCTCTTCCTGTGCTGTACATAGAAAATAGGTGCAGGAGGAGGCCATTCGGCCCTTCGAGCCTGCACCGCCATTCAATATGATCATGGCTGATCATCCAACTCAGTATCCTGTACCTGCCTCCTCTCCTGACGTCGCCTATTTCCTCCGCTCCATAGATGCTGCTGCACCCGCTGAGTTCCTCCAGCAATTTTGTGTATCCTCTCCATACCTCCTGATCCCTTTAGCCACAAGGGCCACATCTAACTCCCTCTTAAATATAGGCAATGAACTGGCCTCAACTACCTTCTGTGGCAGAGAATTCCACAGATTCACCACTCTCTGTGTGAAAAATGTTTTTCTCATCTCGGTCCTAAAAGATTTCCCCCTTATCTTTAAACTGTGACCCATTGTTCTGGACTTCCCCAACATCGGGAACAATCTTCCTGCATCTAGCCTGTCCAACCCCTTAAGAATTTTGTTACTTTGTTCTATGTCTCTGTGCATCACCATCTACATCTCTCGTTTCCCTTTCCCCTGATTCTCGGTCTGAAGCAGGGTCCCGACCCAAAGCGTCGCCATTTCCTTTCCTCCAGAGCTGCTGTCTGACCCGCTGAGTTACTCCAGCTTTCTGTCTCGCCAAGATAACTGACGTGCGTCCTTCTTTCCCTGTGACCGCAGGAAAGCGGGCGGTGTTGTTGACGCTGGCCCAGAGTACCAGAAGAACGTGGACCAAGAGATCACCAAGTTGCGGCGATTCTACGGCGGTGGAGACCTTGAGAAGTTCCCAGAATTTAAATTTGAGGGTAAGGTTTGACTCCAGCCGTGGGCTGAAGGAGCTCGGTAGTCGGCTTTCCGCAGGCTCCTAGATATAAAATGTTGCCTATGCCCTGCCAGGAATGTGACTCGAGCAAAAACAAAAAAAGACAAAGTGCTGGAGTAGCTCAGCGGGTCAGGCAGCATCTCTGGAGGACATGGAATATGTGACGTTTCAGGTCGGGACCCATCTTCAGTCTCAACATGACTATTAACTCTAGAAGGGTTCTGGCCCAAAGCATTTCCTATCCATGTCCTCCAGAGATGCTGCCTGACCCGCTGAGCTACTCCAACACTTTGTGCCTTTTTTTTATTGGTAAACTAGCACCTGCAGTTCCTTGTTCTGACCTATAACTTGAGCAGTTCATCTTCAAGAAGCTAAGAGTCAAAATGCTCTCACAATGTTTAAAAGACATTTGGACAGGTGCGTGGATAGGACAGGCTTCGAGGGATATGGGCCAAACACAGACATGTGGGACTAGTGTAGATGGGACTTGTTGGATAGCGCGGGCAAGTTGGGCCGAAAGGCCTGTTTCCACGCTGTGTGACTATCTGTGGTTTGAATCTTGCCAAAGGCTTGACGTTGACATATCTGAGGACGTGAGACACTCATGTAGGCTGGGTTAGTGGGCAAATGCATGGCAGATGCAGTATAATGCGGATAAATGTGAAGTTATCCACTTTGGTGGCAAAAACCGGAAAGTGGACTATTATCTGAATGGTGGCCGATTAGGAAAAGGGGAGATTCAACGAGACCTGGGTGTCATGGTACACCAGTCATTGAAAGTAGGCATGCAGGTGCAGCTGGCAGTGAAGAAAGCGAATGGTATGTTAGCATTCATAGCAAAAGGATTTGAGTATAGGAGCAGGGAGGTTCTACTGCAGTTGTACAGGGTCTTGGTGAGACCACACCTGGAGTATTGCGTACAGTTTTGGTCTCCTAATCTGAGGAAAGACATTCTTGCCATAGAGGGAGTACAGAGAAGGTTCACCAGACTGATTCCTGGGATGTCAGGACTTTCATATGAAGAAAGACTGGATAGATTCGGGTTGTACTCGCTAGAATTTAGAAGATTGAGGGGGGATCTTATAGAAACTTACAAAATTCTTAAGGGGTTGGACAGGCTAGATGCAGGAAGATTGTTCCCGATGTTGGGGAAGTCCAGAACAAGGGGTCACAGTTTAAGGATATGGGGGAAATCTTTTAGGACTGAGATGAGAAAAACATTTTTCACAGAGAGTGGTGAATCTGTGGAATTCTCTGCCACAGAATGTATCTGAGGCCAGTTCATTGGCTATATTTAAGAGGGAGTTAGATGTGGCCCTTGTGGCTAAAGGTATCAGGGGGTATGGAGAGAAGGCGGGTACTGGATACTGAGTTGGATGATCAGCCATGATCACATTGAATGGCGGTGCAGGCTCGAAGGGCCGAATGGCCTACTCTTGCACCTATTTTCTATGTTTCTATGTACAGTTATAAACATAATTACTTTTGAATATTTTTACAAGTTATCTCTTTCGATTTCTCATTTAGAACCAAAATTTGATGAAGTCACCAAATGATTTGTTTCTGGAAGGAAAAGGTATCCTCTGTTCGTCATCGATGCTTCCTGAGGCTGTAAAGTTGTAATTTAATAAATTCTGTTGGATTAAAAACTTTCCTTATTTTTATTTTGTACGTGTTTACCAAACTCCAGCTATGATCGGCTTTCATAAGCGATAGAAGCAGAATTAGATCATTCGGCCCATCGGGTCTAGTCTGCCATTCAATCATGGCTGATCTATCTCTCCCTCCTAACCCCATTCCCCCGAAACATATACTAATCACGAATCTATCTCCGCCTTAAAAATATCCATTGAATGGGTCTCCACAGCCTTCTGTGGCAATGAAACCCGGGTCTCTGGCGCTGTGAGGCAGCAACTCTACCGCTGCGCCACCGTGCTGCCCTTTGTATTCTGTTCGAGATTCCAGCATCTACGACTCCATGTGAGGTTCCTCCTGGACCCTTTGGATTTCTTCCCGCATCTCCAGCAAAAAGAAAAAGGGAAGTTGGGCGGGGGCGGAAAGTTATGATGAAATGAGGGGAGAATTAAATGATGGCACTAGCTCTGCTGGGAGCCAGTATTAAGCTGATGGGCTGAATGGCCTACTTCCCTGCCCTCTCAAGACCCTTGACCGAAAATGTAGCTGCATTTGAAGGCAATATCTTCACACAATCACCAAGTTCCACATACAGTTTAATTTGTGTTAGAAAAAAACGTGTCAAATGGTACAGTAGGTTTAAAAGTCAACTTGATGAGTTAAGTGATTAGCAGATAAACATTGTTAAAATTACAAGAGGTGCTTTACATTATCTTTAAAAAAAATACTGTTAGGTACTATGCACAGCAACATAATTTACTTCAGTTTCAAGTTACGCAGCCCAAAACACCTAAAACTGGCGCTTGCATTCAAATACTTTTTATTTAATACAATCAAAAGGAGAAAATGCGGGAAATATACAAGGCAGGCACTTTGTTGAAGGATTCAGAGAAGAAACATTTGAATTCTGCAGTGTGGGTACCTCTGTAAATACTGACAATCCTCCTGTATATACTTGCATATATCCGAGCTCTCTTGTACTGAATAAATCAAATCGCGCTCCATCCTGGGGACCTGCGTGCAAATACTGAGACTTCTGAGGGATTTTCCCTTTAAATTTGCAAAGCGCCCCCCCCCCCCCCCCCCCCCTGGAAATAGTGGTACATTCTGGGAGTCTCCCTATAAATACTGACGAGTATTCCTTTTAATACTGATACTGTGGATATTTATTTTGGCTTAGTGTTAGTTTAGATGGGTGGGAGGTTGCAACCTTCACGTGGTCCGCCCAGTTTCGACTAATGCAATCATCCAGATGTCACAAACAAGATTAAATGGAACAATGTTCAAGAAGGAACTGCAGATGCTGGCGAATCGAAGGTAGACAAAATTGCTGGAGAAACTCAGCATCTATGGAGCAAAGGAAATAGGCAACGTTTCGGGCCGAAACGTTGCCTATTTCCTTCGCTCCATAGATGCTGCCGCACCCGCTGAGTTTCTCCAGCAATTTTGTCTACCATTAAATAGAACAACTTGACTTACAACTTTAGGCTGCGCATACCTTACGCAAGAAGAAGAAGAAGTTTAGTTTAGAGAGACAGTGCGGAATCAGGCCCTTCGGCCCACCGAGTCCGTGCCGACCAGCGATCCCCGCACACTAATACTATCCTACACACACTGGGGACAATTTACAATTTTTAATGAAGCCAAATGAACCTACAAACCTGCACGTCTTTGGAGTGTGGGAGGAAACCGGAGCACCAGGGGAAGACCCATGCTGGTCACGGGGAGAACGTGCAAACTCCGTACAGGCAGCACCCGTAGTCAGGATCGAACCCAGGTCTCTGGCGCTGTGAGGCAGCAACTCTACTGCTGCGCTGGGACTGTTCTGTTCTGTTCCTAGGCCATCTTACTAATCTTTCTCATACTGATGCACTCAAAGACCATTGCACAATCTCATGGTTTTCTGTAAATACAAACGGGAGACTTAAAAGTCAATAATAAATCACATCTGTATAATTTCTGGCAGTGGAGAAAATCGCCATGTAAATAGAAATCAAGAACTTATGCGTGGTGAGATAGTGGTGATCATGAACAGGCAGTGGAACAGAGCATTTGGAGTATTACATGCAGTTCCGGTGCCCCCCAATACAGGAAGGGTGTGGAGGCTTTGGAAAGGGTGCCAGGGGTTACGGGGAGAAGGCAGGAGAATGGGGTTATGGGGGGAAGAGATAGATCAGCCATGATTGAATGGCAGAGTGGACCTGATGGGCCGAATGGCCTGATTCTCCTCTTATCATTTATGAACATCACAATCTTGCCTCTCACTAGCTTTCTTACTATTTTATTTTGCTATTTAAAAAAAAAAGATATATATTTCTTATGCACCGTTTAGGGCAGGGATCGGCAACCTTATTCTGCATAGGGGGCCGGGACGCATGTCTGTGAGCGGATGGCGGGCCACATCTATCACGTGGATCCCGCCCCGGATCACAGAAGGTGTGCGGCCGTGCTGGCGGCATTGCGCAGGATGCGGTACAGAATCGGCGCTCGACCGCGCTTGGCAGCTCCGCCATTGCGCCCGCCAGCACAGGCCTCCTTACGCCTTGCGTCTCCGCGCCTGGATGCCACAGCCTCGGGCCCGGGAGGTACCGGAGATGACGGAAGTCTGCGGGCCGGATAATTACTGGACAAAAACAAAAAAAACTCTTGCGGGCCGGATGATTTCGGGTTATGGGCCGCATTTGGCCCGGGGGCCATAAGTTGCCGACCCCTGGTTTAGGGACTATCGCAGTGTGGTCAAAGGACACAAAGTGCTGGAGTAACTCAGCTGGTCAGGCAGCGTCTCTGGAGAACATGGTTCAATCCTGACTACGGGTGCTGTCTGTACGTTCTCCTGTGACCGCGTGGGTTATCCCCGGGTGCTCCTGTTTCCTCCCCCTCTCCCCACTCAAAGAAGTACAAGTTTATAGGTGGACACAAAATGCTGGAGTAACTCAAAATGCTGGCAGCATCTCTAGAGAAAAATAGGCAGCGTTTCGAGTAAAGGCCCTTCTTCAGACCCAAAACGGCACCTATTCCTTTTCTCCAGAGATGCTGCCTGACCAGCTGAGTTACCCCAGCATTTTGTGTCTATATTCGGTATAAACCAGCATCAGCAGTCCTTTCCGACAGGATTGGAGGTTAATTGTCTCTAGTGTGCAGGATAGAACTTGTATAGTGGGTGATCGCTGGTCGGTGCCGACTCAGGGCCTGTTCCCACTCTGTATCTCTGAAGTCTAAAGTTGGAGAGGGCCTGTTTCCGCGCTGTGTCTCGAAACCAAACTGAACCCTGGAGACTGCTTGAAAATCGGCGAGGCAGATCCTCCGTGTGCCGTGACCAGGGTGGGTGAGGGTCAACGTCCGATGGACACAAGATTGTGGAGTAACTCAGCGGGGCGGGCAACGTCTCTGGAGAGAAGGAGTGGGTGACGTTTTTCGGATCGAGATCCAACGTCATCCCATTCCTTCCCTCCAGAGATGCTTTCTCCCGCTGAGTTACTCCAGCATTTGGTGTCTATCTTCAGTTTAAGCCAGCACCTGCAGTTCCTTCCTGCGCATCAAAGTCAACATTGCATCACTTTAAAAAAAAAATTATTCCTGTCAGTGTCAACAGCCAAGTATGTGCATAAGCTAGTTGGCCACTAATATTGTAAACAGTCGTACAATACCTTACGGTACAATGGGCGAGCGTGGTGTGACATGGGCCGGCAATGAAGCAGGCAAGGTTTTCGGGCAGGTTTTTGTTGGTACCAAGAGGGAAAGTCTCCACCTCTGGGCACCGGCAGCTGAAGGTACAGCCATTAAAAGATACAAGGAAGGAATTCAGGGAGACGTCAAAGACAGGAATCGAAGGAACAAACTCAACATCTACTCACCCCCCCACCCCCCCCCTTGTCCAAAATACAATATTCTTCAGGGATTGGAGAAGTGGTTTCGGAATTCTTCACCGACGCGCCGTTCTTCATTTGCCGTCAGATGACAAAAGACTTGGTGTGTTTGAAGTCCTGTGTGGACAATGAAGCAGAGAAAGTCCAGTTTAAAGGCAGCCATCTTACACGTGGGATACAAGGTCATAAGGACCCAGGAGTAAAATTAGGCCATTCGGCCCATCAAGTCTACTCCGCCGTCCAATCGTGGCTGATCTATCTCTCCCCCCTAACCCCATTTTCCTGCCTTCTCCCCACAACCTCTGATCCCCGTTCAAATCAAGAATCTATCTATCTCCTGCCTGAAAAATATCCACTGACTTGGCCTCCATATCCTCCTGTGGCAAAGGATTCCACAGATTCACCACTCTCTAAAGAAATGTCTCCTTGTCTCCTTCCTAAAAGAACGTCCTCTAATTCTGAGGCTATGACCTCTAGTCCTATACTCTCCCACTAGTGGAAACATCCTCTCCACATCCACTCTATCCAAGCCTTTCATTATTCTGTACATTTTTATGAGGTCCCCCCCTCATTCTTCTAAACTCCAGCGAGTATAGGCCCAGTGCCGACAAACGCTCATCATTGGTTAACCCACTCATTCCTGGAATCATTCTTGTAAACCGGCTTTGTTGCTGAGGAAGACAAATGAACGCCCCTGAACACTACAAAGACCGCACAAAGTTGCAGGCGCAGCCCACGCCATCACGCAAACAAACATCCCTTTCCTTGACTCCATCTACGCTTCACGCTGCCTCAGCAAGGCCAGCAGCATGCACAAGGACAAGTCGCACCCTGGCCACTCCCCTCTCCCATCGGGCAAGAGGTGCAGAAGTGTGAAAACGCACACCTCCAGGTTCAGGGACAGTTTCTTCCCAGCTGTTATACGGCAACTGAACCATCCTATCACCAGCTAGAGAGTGGTCCTGACCTCCCATCCTCCTTATCGGAAGACCCTCGGACGATCTTTGATCAGACTTCACTGGACTAAAGGGCCTGTTAGTCCTTTCACGACTTAATTCAAAACCTCTGCCGAGTTTAAAGGACCTAAAAAAAAAAATCAAGATTGTGGTAATCTACGAACTCCTACGACCTTCCACGACTATGTTCACGAACTCCGACGAGTACGTCTACGAATTCCCACAGCTATTTCGATGACCTCCTTATGAGTAAAAAGTTGCAATTTCTTTCATCCCGACCATTTTTTTTTACTTGTGGACATTTTTATCGGGCTGGAAAAAACGTCCCGACTCACCTGATGCCACGAGTACCTACGGCTCGCATAACGAGCCGCTACGATAAATCTACGGACTCCTACGACCTCCTACGGACTCGTTACAAACATTCTGCGAGTTTGAATCAAGGGGAAAACTCGGGAGTATTCGTGAATTACCTCGTGAAAGTGGGACAGGCCCTTTAATCTTGCATTAAACGTTATTCCCCGTATATGGTGTACCTGTACATTGTGGGTGGTTTAATTGTAATCATGTACACGTATAGCCTTTCTGCCGACTGGCAACACTCTCAGTCACTTTGAGAACGTGCAAACTCCACGCACGGTTCGGACCCAAGGTCGGGACCAAACCGGGGTCTCTGGCGCTGCGATGTGGCGGCTATACCAGTTGCGCCACGGTGGTGGGAGGGGGCAGAGCGAGGGTGAGCCAGCACGAGACCCGCACGGCCAGCGATCGGGAATAGACAATAGGTGCAGGAGTAGGCCATTCGGCCCTTCGAGCCAGCACCGCCATTCAATGTGATCGTGGCTGATCATCCCCAATCAGTACCCCGTTCCTGCCTTCTCCCCATATCCCCTGACTCCGCTATCTTTAAGAGCCCTATCTAGCTCTCTCTTGAAAGTATCCAGAGAACCTGCCTCCAGCGCCCTCTGAGGCAGAGAATTCCACAGTCACAACTCTGTGAGAAAAAGTGTTTCCTCGTCTCCGTTCTAAATGGCTTACTCCTTATTCTTAAACTGTGGCCCCTGGTTCTGGACTCCCCCAACATCGGGAACATGTTTCCTGCCTCTAGCGTGTCTAAAACCCGTAACAATCTTATATGTTTCAATAAGATCCACTGTCATCCTGCTAAACTCCAGAGTGTACAAGCCCAGCTGCTCCATTCTCTCAGCATATGACAGTCCCGCCATCCCGGGAATTAACCTTGTAAGCCTACGCCGCACTCCCTCAATAGCAAGAATGTCCTTCCTCAAATTAGGGGACCAAAGCTGCACAAAATTTAATTGTAATCATGTACACGTATAGTCTTTCTGCCGACTGGCAACACTCTCAGTCACTTGGAGAACGTGCAAACTCCACGCACGGTTCAGACCCAAGGTCGGGACCAAACCGGGGTCTCTGGCGCTGCGAGGCGGCGGCTCTACCCGGAGGCGGGAAGGGGCAGAGCGAGGGTGAGCCAGTGTGAGACCCACACGGCCAGCGATCGGGAAGAATGCGTCGGGCCGAGTCGCCAGCGTTTCGCGCCGCGATGCTGACCCGCGCACGTCGAACCGTTTCACACTTACTTCACCCGCAGGAGGGGTGTTGGTGCGAGTGGCTGCATTGGACCTGCGGGGGGAGAGAGAGAGAGAGAGAGGGAGAGTGTGAGCACGGCCCAGTGTAAGGGGGGGGGGGGGGTCAACGGCAGAGGATGGCAGGGGGAGAGGCAATAAACACTAACCGTGGGCGGCACGGTGGCGCAGCGGTAGAGTTGCTTCATCACAGCGCCAGAGACAGGTGTCAGAGGTTATGGGGAGAAGGCAGGAGAATTGGGTTAGGAAAGAGTGATAGATCAGTCATAATTGAATGGCGGAGTAGACTTGATGGGCCTAATGGCCGAATTCTACTATTCCTCATGACCTTATGAGACCCGGGTTCGATCCGGACCACGGGTGCTTGTCCGTACGGAGTGTGGACGTTCTCCCTGTGACCGCGTGTCACAGGTCGATCAAAAAGGCTTTTGGCTCATTGGCCTTCATCAGTATTGAGTATAGAAGTTGGAAGGTCATGTTGCAGTTGTCATATGGAGGCGGTGTACAGGAAGGGACAAAGCCGACTGTATTTTTTAAGGAGGCTGAGGTCATTTAACATCTGCCAACCCCTACTGTGCAGTGTCTACCATTCAGTGGTGGCCAGTGCTCTGTTTTTTGCTGTAGCCTGTTGGGGAGATGGCGCCCGCATAGCGGACAAAAACAGACTGGACAAGCTGATCAGGAAGGCCGGCTCAGTGGTCGGGGCTGAGCAACGAACGGTCCAGCAGGTGGCAGAGGCCAGAACTCTGAACAAACTGGGTTCAATAATGACCAACCCCACTCACCCACTCCATGCCCTGAAGGTGATCAAGAGCAGCATCTTCAGTCAGAGACTGATTGCACAAATGTGCAAAACTGAGAGACATAGGAAGTCCTGTTTACCAGCTGCTATAAGGTTATATAATGCGCATAAATAACTGCACTTTTTTTCATTATTTGTATTTTAACTTGTATTTTAACTTGTATTTTAACTTGTTAAGTATGGAAGCTATTTGTGTGGTGTTATGTCTGTCTTGAAGCTGTCATGGCACTGTAATTTCCTGTAAAGGATTATTAAAGGTATAATCAATCAATCAATCAATCAATATAAGAAATTGGTGAGGCCACACTTGGAGTGCTGTGTGAGAAGGAACTGCAGATGCTGGTTTAAACCAAAGATAGACACAAAATGCTGGAGTAACTCAGTGGGACAGGCAGCATCTCTGGAGAGAAGGAATGGGTGACGTTTCGGGTCGAGACCCTTCTTCAGACTTCAGAGTATTATGTTCAGTTCTGGTTATAGGAAATATGTTGCCGAGCTGGAAAGGGTACAGAGAAGATTTACGAGGATGTTGCCGGGACCAGATTGCTCTGAGCTATAGGGAGAGGTTGAGCAGGCTGGGACTCTATTCCTAGGAGCGCAGGAGGATGAGGGGTGATCTTATAGAGGTGTGTAAAATCATGAGAGGAATAGATCGGGTAGACGCACAGAGTCTCTTGCCCAGAGTAGGGGAACCGAGAACCAGAGGACATAGGTTTAAGGTGAAGGGGAAAAGATTTAATAGGATCCCGAGGGGTAACTTTTTCACACAAAGGATGGTGGGTGTATGGAACAAGCTGCCAGAGGAGGTAGTTGAGGCTGGGACTATCGCAACATTTAAGAGATATTTGGACAGGCGCATGGATAGGACAGGTTTGGAGGGATATGGTCCAAGCGCAGACAGGTGGGACGAGTGTAGCTGGGACATGTTGGGCGGTGTGGGCAAGTTGGGCCGAAGGGCCTGTTTCCACACTGTATCACTCTACGAGCCTGCTTGAGTGGGATATTTACTACTCAACTCACTACCCACGGATGAACGAAACTCTCTACCCTCCCTCATCACGGATCGCACTAAGGGGAATAGGATCTTTCTGGTCTCCCCCCATAACTTCCTGTTCTTTCCCTCCAACTTGCTGCTCTTCCCCCTCCACTTCCCCCTCTCCCTTCCTCCACTTCCCCCTCTCCCCTCCTCCACTTCCCCCTCTCCCCCCCTCCCTTCCCCCCCCACTTCCCTCTCCCCTTCCCCCCCCACTTCCCCCTCTCCCCTCCTCCACTTCCCCCTCTCCCCCCTCCACTTCCCCCTCTACCCCCCTCTTCCCCCTCTCCCCCCTCCACTTCCTAACTACACTCCAAAGTCATCCTACAATTTCAGCGGTTGGATTATTTTACGATTTTAACCATCCCCCAAAGAGCTGTCGAGTGTTCGTCAGAAGGTTAATTATCATGGAATGTCTTCAACGTCCAGTGGGCCTACTGTTTTAAGTAAGAAACAAATGACAAGAAGTGTCCCCCATTCTTTCTCTCCCTCTCTCCCACTATCCCTCGGTACTTCTCTCCCTCCCACTCTCCCTCCCACCAGAGTTTTATACTTACTTGGCCGATCGGCTCTCTGTGGAGAGAAAGGGAGACAGGATTAATATCCGGTGCAAGAACACGAGGGTGGTGAATCGCGTACATAATTCTAGGTCTCTGGAGCAGTATAATGCAAATATTGAAAGGAGGGGAGGTGGGTGGTGAAGGGAAGGGTACTCACTGCCGAGATAGCCCCTCCTGCAGGCGTAACACAGGCCCAGGGAGTGGGGGGGTGATGTGAGGGGGGAGGAGGAGGGTGAGGGGGAGGGCGAGAAGGGGCTGAGGTGAGGAGGAGGGTAAGGGGGGGGGGAGGGGGAAGTGGAGGGGGCGAGGATGGGGGGGTGGTTCGGGGAGGGGAGGGGAGGGGGACACTCACTCAGGGGGAGTGGAGGGGGGTGGGGAGTTGTTCGTTTCGGGGGTGGGGGGGGGGGGGTTGAGGGGAGGGGTGAGGGGGAGGGGGAGGTGTGGTTCGGGTGGGGGGAGGGTACTCACTGCCCAGGTAGCCCCTCCTGCAGGCGTAACACAGGCCCAGGCCGCACAGCAGCAGCACCAGGGTGATGGTTACCACGGCGATGACGATCGCAGTCACATCCAGGTCGTCTGTGAGTGAGGAGAGGGTCAATGAATATCGCGGACGCACTCCCTACCCCCCCCCCCCTCCCCCACTTGGCCCAGCGCGACTATTCTAGTGCCTTGAACAGCAAGACCACCAGTCCCCGTTCTCTCCACTTCCACTCCCCCCTCGTAACTGATGGGAACAGAAGTAGGCCAATGCAGGGCTCCGCTCTCTGGAGAGAAGGAATGGGTGACGTTTCGGGTCGAGACCCTTCTTCCGTCAGTGATCGCTGGTCGGTGCGGACTCGGAGCCCGTCTCCGCGCTGTGACTCTAACCCAAACAGAAACCTGGAGACTGCTTGAATCTGGCCGAGGCAGAACCTCTGTGTTTGCCTTGACCAGGGTGGGTGGAAGTCAACATTAGATGGAGCCGGGGTAACTCAGCGGGACAGGCGGCGTCTCTGGAGAGGTGACGTTTCGGGTCGGGTCCCCTTCTTCAGAACGTCGCCCATTCCTTCTCTCCAGAGATGCTGCCTGTCCCGCTGAGTTATTTTGTGTCTATCTTCGGTTTAAACCAGCACCTGCAGTTCCTTGCTGCACAGCGCTCTCTGCTCTCCCTCCGCCCACAGCACGGTGCTCCCCCCCTCCACGCACCCCCTAACAGTGCAACCTCCCCCGCAAACAATGACACACTCCCCCACCAACAAAGCAGCACTCTCCCCCCTCCCTCCAAGAATGAGGCACTCCCCTCCCCCACCAACAATGCAGCACTCTCCCCCCTCCCACCACCAATGCAGCGCTGCCCTGCCACTGCGCCCGCTGCAGCCACACTCACTGATCTGCATGAACTTGAGGGAGCATCGCTCTGACCGCCCCACCTTGTTGTGGGCCTCGCAGTAGTAGGTGCCGCTGTTGCTCTTCCTCACCGGGTTAAATCTCTGGCAACGCAAGAGGGGAACGCAGTCAGACAGATGCATCGCACAGACAGACGCCCGGCACCGAGTAGACACAGACAGACGCTTTTTTAACGGCAGAAAGTGCGACTATTCACTCCCGAGTATCTCAGCCTTGCGAGGCACGGTGGCGCAGCGGTAGAATAGCTGCCTCACAGCGCCAGAGACCCGGGTTCGATCCTGACTACGGGTGCCATCCGTACGGAGTTTGTACCTTCTCCCCGTGACCAGCGTGGGTTTTTCCCGTATGCTCCGGTTTCCTCCCGCACTCCAAAGACATAGGGGTTTGTAGTTGAATTGGCTTCGGTAAAATTGTATATTGTCCCCAGTGTGTGTATCCCAGTTAAACCTACACTAAAATCCTAAACTAAAAAACGAAAAGCTGAACTAAAAGCCAGGCCAAAAGCTAGACTAAAAACTAGACGAAACGCTGGACTCCAAAGCTGCAGTAAAATGGTAAACACTAAACTAAAAACCAAATGAAAAATCAAACTAAAAACTGAACGCAAAACTAAAAGGAAGCAGAGAAAGGAGGATAGGTTATGGTGTTTCTTGCTATTGAGGGAGTGCAGCATAGGTTTACAAGGTTAATTCCCGGGATGACGGGACTGTCATATGCTGAGAGAATTGAGCAGCTGGGCTTGTACACTCTGGAGTTTAGAAGGATGAGAGGTGATTTCATTGAAACATAAGATTGTTAAGGGTTTGGACACGCTAGAGGCAGGAAACATGTTCCCAATGTTGGTGGAGTCCAGAACCAGGGGCCACACACAGTTTAAGAATAAGGAGTAAGCCATTTAGAACGGAGACAAGGAAACACTTTTTCACACAGGGAGTGGTGAATCTGTGGAATTCTCTGCCTCAGAGGGCGGTGGAGGCCGGTTCTCTGGATGCTTTCAAGAGAGAGCTGGATAGGGCTCTTAAAGATAGCGGAGTCAGGGGATATGGGGAGAAGGCAGGAACGGGGTACTGATAGGGGATGATCAGCCATGATCACATTGAATGGTGGTCGAAACGGCTGGCTCGAAGGGCCGAATGGCCTACTCCTGCACCTGTTGTCTATTGTCTATTGTTTGCCAGGCAGCAGCGTTGACTCACCAGAGTGCCGGCGCTGCGGTTCAGGGTGTACGAGACGTTGTTTGCGGTGGAAGCCTTGGCCGAGACGTCCATGAGGACCACGTTGTCCTTGTACCAGGTGTAGACGGAGGGGGGCGAGCCCTCGCTCTCCTTGCACACCAGCTCCACCGTCGATCCGGACATCGCCGAGCTCGGCACCTTGCACGTGGGCGTGGCTGGCGGCACTGGGGAGGAGAGAGAGAGAGAAGGTGGACGGTCGGGACCAAAGATCCTATCGCGGAGCAAGATAGACCACTCCTTCTAAATGCAATGGGCTGACATGTAGTACGCAACGGAGAGGAACGTGGGCCTTTTTTTATCCATTTCCGTAACCCGACCCGACCCGACCCGACCCGCAGTGTAATCAACGTTGTGGGAGAACAGTTTATGTTAATAAATTATAATTCTGAAAATAAGGAGAAGATTTTTACCAAAGAACTTTGATTTTTACGAGGATGTTTCCGTAACCGGCGTCCGTCTCCGCACTAGTATCTTTGCTCCGCGACGGGATCTTTGGTGCGGTAGACGGAAGCCGGTTACGGAAATGGGGCCAAAAATTACCCATGACCTTTCGGCGAGTGATCTATCTTGCTCGCTACAGGATCTTTGGTCGGGACGCGACTTCTTCAGGACGATTGTGGTGGGGGGGGGGGGGGGGGTGGGGAGGGAAGAGGATGGTCGGCGTGGACTTGGTCGGCTCACAGGGTGACGCCAGCGACCGTGATGCCTTTAGAGGTACAGCGCGGGAACGGGCCCTTCGGCCCACCCACACCATGCCAGCCCCAGGGCAATCACGGTGGCCCAACTGGTAGAGCTGCTGCTTCACAGCGCCAGGGAACCAGGTTCGATCCCGACTCTGGGTGCTGTCTGTGTGGAGTTCGCCAGTGTGACTAGGTGGGGTTTCTCCAGGAAAACCCTCTGGTACCCTCCCGCTTCCCAAGGAAGAGCTGCTGCCTCGCAGCGCCAGGGACCCGGGTTCGAGCCCGACTGCAGGTGCTGTCTGTGCGGCGTTTGTAGGATAGTGTTAATGTGTGGGGATCGTTGGTCGGCTCGGACCCGGTGGGCCGAAGGGCCTGTTTCTGTGCTGTATATCTAAACTAAACTGTACATTTGCTCTCTCATGATTTTGTACACCTCTAAAAGATCACCCCTCATCCTCCAGCACTCCAAGGTATAAAGTCCTAGCCTGCTGAACCTCTCCCAAAAGCTCAGACCCTCGAGTCCTGGCAACATCCTGGTAAATCTTCTCTGCACTCTTTTCAGCTTGACAAGATCTTTCCTATAACATGGTGCCCAGAGCTGAACACAATACTCTGAATGTGGCCTCACCAATATCCTGAACAACTCTGACTTGACCTCCAAACCTCTACACTCAGTACTCTGGCTGATGAAGGCCAATGTGCCAAAAGCTTTCTTGAACACAAAGAATAAAGGGCCTGTCCCAATTGGGCGTCATTTGCGCGTAATTTACGTGTCATCATTTACACGTCACGACGCACGAGTTGCACCGCACACATGATGCGCGCATGGTGCGTGGTGACGTAGGCAGTGACGCGCGATCGCGCGCGGCGCCCCAGGATTTTGCTACGTACAAAATCTTCGTGCGCCATCAGCGTGACGCGCAAATGACGCCCAAATGGGACAGGGCCTTTACTCGGTGGGTCAGGCAGCATCTCTGGGTAACGCCACCTAATGTATTTTGCCAAGTCTGCTGCAACATCTGTTCATCACCAGCAGAGGGCAGGACAACACCAAGTTCACATACTCAGTCTGAAGAAGGGTCTCGACCAAAGATACTGAGAACGTCACCCATTCCTTCTCTCCACAGATGCTGCCTGTCCCGCTGAGTTACTCCAGCCTTTTGTGTCTTCCATGTTCAGATAACATCGTTAACCGCTGCCTGCACTAATGTCAGCTATCACCATGTACTCCGTGTGCAGGAAAGAACTTCAGGTGCTGGTTTAGACCGAAGGTAGACACAAAACGCTGGAGTAACTCAGCGGGTCAGACAGCATCACTGGAGAGAAGGAATAGGTGACGTTTCGGGTCGAGACCCTTCTTCAGTCTCGACCCGAAACGTCACCCACCTTGTAGCGGCACCTAGTGGTGAATCTGGGCAATCAGAACCCTCGTCGTTGGTTGGGACTGTCACGCGATTGGGGGCTCGTTGGCGGGCTTTTGAGAGTAATCAGTAGTTAGTGCTCCTCGCATCGACAGGAGCTTTAATTGTTAATTCTTGACCAGGTACGCGGTAGTTTGAGCTTTTGTTTTGGTTAATCCTACAACCTATTCCTTTTCTCCAGAGATACTGCCTGACCCCGTTGAGTGAATCCAGCATTTAATGTCTAACTCAGATGTTTACCTGGACCTACCTGATCACCCTGGTTGCCAAACACTTTAACCCTCCCCCCCCCCCCCCCCCCCTCCCCCTCCCCGCACTGACCTTTCTGTCCTGGGCCTCCTCCACTGTCATAGTGAGGCCCAGCGCACATTGGAGGAACAGCACCTCATATTTCGTTTGGGCATCTTACACCCACAGCGGTATGAACATCGACTTCTCTAAATTCAAATAACCCTTGTATCCTCTCTCTCTCATTCCCTCCCCCCCACCCTAGTCGTTGCAGTAGCTTCAATGTCGACCTGTTGAGTCTCGTTGTCTGTAACTGGTTTTCACCGAGCCCACAGCTAACAATGGCCTGGTTCCTTTATCATTGTTCCCGTTTTGCATCTTTCATTCAATTTGTTCTATATCTCTCTCTCTCTCTATCACTGTCTCTATCTCTCGTTTCCCTTTCCCCCCCGACTCTCAGTCTGAAGAAGGGTCTCGATCTGAGACGTCACCTATTCCTTCTCTCCAGAGATGCTACCTGTCCCGCTGAGTCACTCCAGCACTTTGTGTCTACCTTCAGTGTAAACCAGCGTCTGCAGTTCCTTCCTGTACCTTTACAGGACATTTGGACAGGTTCATGGATGGGACAGGTTTAGAGGGGGAGAGGGGAGGGGGTGTATCCGTGCTGTGCGACTCTGTGAGTTGTGGAGGTGAGAGGCCGGTGTGTGTGTCAAGGGCCGGCGTGTGTGTGTGTGTGTGTGTGTGTGTGTGTCATGGGCCGGCGTGTGTGTGTGTGTGTGTGTGTGTGTGTCATGGGCCGGCGTGTGTGTGTGTGTGTGTGTGTGTGTGTGTGTGTGTGTGTGTGTGTGTCATGGGCT
>NC_045969.1:5253876-5258876 GCF_010909765.2 Amblyraja radiata
TGCACCAATGTGCAAAACTGAGAGACATAGGAAGTCCTGTTTACCAGCTGCTATAAGGTTATATAATGCGCATAAATAACTGCACTTTTTTTCATTATTTGTATTTTAACTTGTATTTTAACTTGTTAAGTATGGAAGCTATTTGTGTGGTGTTATGTCTGTCTTGAAGCTGTCATGGCACTGTAATTTCCTGTAAAGGATTATTAAAGGTATAATCAATCAATCAATCAATCAATCAATATAAGAAATTGGTGAGGCCACACTTGGAGTGCTGTGTGAGAAGGAACTGCAGATGCTGGTTTAAACCAAAGATAGACACAAAATGCTGGAGTAACTCAGTGGGACAGGCAGCATCTCTGGAGAGAAGGAATGGGTGACGTTTCGGGTCGAGACCCTTCTTCAGACTTCAGAGTATTATGTTCAGTTCTGGTTATAGGAAATATGTTGCCGAGCTGGAAAGGGTACAGAGAAGATTTACGAGGATGTTGCCGGGACTAGATTGGTCTGAGCTATAGGGAGAGGTTGAGCAGGCTGGGACTCTATTCCTTGGAGCGCAGGAGGATGAGGGGTGATCTTATAGAGGTGTGTAAAATCATGAGAGGAATAGATCTGGTAGACCCACAGAGTCTCTTGCCCAGAGTAGGGGAACCGAGAACCAGAGGACATAGGTTTAAGGTGAATGGGAAAAGATTTAATAGGATCCCGAGGGGTAACTTTTTCACACAAAGGATGGTGGGTGTATGGAACAAGCTGCCAGAGGGGGTAGTTGAGGCTGGGACTATCCCAACATTTAAGAGATATTTGGACAGGCGCATGGATAGGACAGGTTTGGAGGGATATGGTCCAAGCGCAGACAGGTGGGACAGTGTAGCTGGGACTGTTGGGCGGGTGTGGGCAAGTTGGGCCGAAGGGCCTTTTCGCACAACTGTATCACTCTATGAGCCTGCTTGAGTGAGGATATTGGACTACTCAACCACTACCCCACGGATGAACTAACTCTCTACCCTCGCCCTCATCACGGATCGCTCTAACGGGGAATAGGATCTTTCTTGTCTCCCCCCATAACTTCCTGTTCTTTCCTCCAACTTGCTGCTCTTCCCCCTCCACTTCCCCCTCTCCCCCCCTTCCCTCCCTCCACTTCCCCCTCTCCCCCCCCCTCCACTTCCCCCTCCCCCCTCCACTTCCCCCTCCCCCCTCCACTTCCCCCTCTCCCCCCCTCCACTTCCCCCTCTCCCCCCTCCACTTCACCTCCCCCTCCCACCCTCCCCTTCCCCCATCCCCCCTCCACTTCCCCCTCCCCCCCTGCCACTTCCCCCTCCCCCGTCCACTTCCCCTCTCCGCCCCTCCACTTCACCCTCTCCCGCACCGTCCACTTCCCCCTCATTCCCCCCTCCACTTCGCCCTCTCCGTCCCCTCCACCTTCCTCCTCCCTCCCCCCTCCACTTCCCCCTCTCCCCCCCTCCACTTCCCCCTCTCCCCCCTCCACATCCTAACTACACTCCAAAGTCATCCTACAATTTCAGCGTTTGGATTATTTTACGATTTTAACCATCCCCCAAAGAGCTGTCGATTTTAAGTGTTCGTCAGAAGGTTAATTATCATGGAATGTCTTCAACGTCCAGTGTGCCTCCTGTTTTAAGTAAGAAACAAATGACAAGAAGTGTCCCCCATTCTTTCTCTCCCTCTCTCCCACTATCCCTCTGTACTTCTCTCCCCTCCCACTCTCCCTCCCACCAGAGTTTTATACTTACTTGGCCGATCGGCTCTCTGTGGAGAGAAAGGGAGACAGGATTAATATCCGATGCAAGAACACGAGGGTGGTGAATCGCGTACATAATTCTAGGTCTCTGGAGCAGTATAATGCAAATATTGAAAGGAGGGGAGGTGGGTGGTGAAGGGGAGGGTGCTCACTGCCCAGGTAGCCCCTCCTGCAGGCGTAACACAGGCCCAGGGAGTGGGGGGGTGATGTGAGGGGGGAGGAGGAGGGTGAGGGGGAGGGGGAGGTGTGGTTCGGGTGGGGGTAAGGGGGGGGGGGGGAGGGTACTCACTGCCCAGGTAGCCCCTCCTGCAGGCGTAACACAGGCCCAGGCCGCACAGCAGCAGCACCAGGGTGATGGTTACCACGGCGATGACGATCGCAGTCACATCCAGGTCGTCTGTGAGTGAGGAGAGGGTCAATGAACATCGCGGACGCACTCCCTACCCCCCCCCCCCCCTCCCCCACTTGGCCCATCGTGACTATTCTAGTGCCTTGAACAGCAAGACCACCAGTCCCCGTTCTCTCCACTTCCACTCCCCCCCTCGTAAGTGATGGGAACAGAAGTAGGCCAATGCAGGGCTCCGCTCTCTGGAGAGAAGGAATGGGTGACGTTTCGGGTCGAGACCCTTCTTCCGTCAGTGATCGCTGGTCGGTGCGGACTCGGAGCCCGTCTCCGCGCTGTGACTCTAACCCAAACTGAAACCTGGGGACTGCTTGAATCTGAACCTCTGTGTTTGCCGTGACCAGGGTGGGTGGAAGTCAACATTAGATGGAGCCGGGGTAACTCAGCGGGACAGGCGGCGTCTCTGGAGAGGTGACGTTTCGGGTCGAGTCCCCTTCTTCAGAACGTCGCCCATTCCTTCTCTCCAGAGATGCTGCCTGTCCCGCTGAGTTATTTTGTGTCTATCTTCGGTTTAAACCAGCACCTGCAGTTCCTTGCTGCACAGCGCTCTCTGCTCTCCCTCCGCCCACAGCATAGTGCTCCCCCCCCTCCACGCACCCCCTAACAGTGCAACCTCCCCCCGCAAACAATGACACACTCCCTCACCAACAAAGCAGCACTCTCCCCCCTCCCTCCAAGAATGAGGCACTCCCCTCCCCCACCAACAATGCAGCATCCCCCCACTCCCACCACCAATGCAGCACTCTCCCCCCCTCCCACCAACAGTGCAGCGCTGCCCTGCCACTGCGCCCGCTGCAGCCACACTCACTGATCTGCATGAACTTGAGGGAGCATCGCTCTGACCGCCCCACCTTGTTGTGGGCCTCGCAGTAGTAGGTGCCGCTGTTGCTCTTCCTCACCGGGTTAAACCTCTGGCGACGCAAGAGGGGAACGCAGTCAGACAGATGCACCGCGCAGACAGGCGCCCGGTACCGAGTAGACACAGACAGACGCTTTTTTAACGGCAGAAAGCGCGACTATTCACTCCCGAGTATCTCAGCCTTGCGAGGCACGGTGGCGCAGCGGTAGTCGCTGCCTCACAGCGCCAGAGACCCGGGTTCGATCCTGACTACGGGTGCCGTCTGTACGGAGTTTGTACCTTCTCCCCGTGACCAGCGTGGGTTTTTCCCGTGTGCTCTGGTTTCCTCCCGCACTCCAAAGACATAGGGGTTTGTAGTTGAATTGGCTTCGGTAAAATTGTAAATTGTCCCCAGTGTGTGCATCCCAGTTAAACCTACACTAAAATCCTAAACTAAAAACGAAAAGCTGAACTAAAAGCCAGGCCAAAAGCTAGACTAAAAACTAGACGAAACGCTGGACTCCAAAGCTGCAGTAAAATGGTAAACACTAAACTAAAAACCAAATGAAAAATCAAACTAAAAACTGAACGCAAAACTAAAAGGAAGCAGAGAAAGGAGGATAGGTTATGGTGTTTCTTGCTATTGAGGGAGTGCAGCATAGGTTTACAAGGTTAATTCCCGGGATGACGGGACTGTCATATGCTGAGAGAATGGAGCAGCTGGGCTTGTACACTCTGGAGTTTAGAAGGATGAGAGGATATTTCATTGAAACATAAGATTGTTAAGGGTTTGGACACGCTAGAGGCAGGAAACATGTTCCCGATGTTGGTGGAGTCCAGAACCAGGGGCCACACACAGTTTAAGAATAAGGAGTAAGCCATTTAGAACGGAGACAAGGAAACACTTTTTCACACAGGGAGTGGTGAGTCTGTGGAATTCTCTGCCTCAGAGGGCGGTGGAGGCCGGTTCTCTGGATGCTTTCAAGAGAGAGCTAGATAGGGCTCTTAAAGATAGTGGAGTCAGGGGATATGGGGAGAAGGCAGGAACGGGGTACTGATTGGGGATGATCAGCCATGATCACATTGAATAGCGGTGCTGGCTCGAAGGGCCGAATGGCCTACTCCTGCACCTGTTGTCTATTGTCTATTGTTTGCCAGGCAGCAGCGTTGACTCACCAGAGTGCCGGCGCTGCGGTTCAGGGTGTACGAGACGTTGTTTGCGGTGGAAGCCTTGGCCGAGACGTCCATGAGGACCACGTTGTCCTTGTACCAGGTGTAGATGGAGGGGGGCGAGCCCTCGCTCTCCTTGCACACCAGCTCCACCGTCGATCCGGACATCGCCGAGCTCGGCACCTTGCACGTGGGTGTGGCCGGCGGCACTGGGGAGGAGAGAGAGAGAGAAGGTGGACGGTCGGGACCAAAGATCCTATCGCGGAGCAAGATAGACCACTCCTTCTAAATGCAATGGGCTGACGTGTAGTACGCAACGGAGAGGAACGTGGGCCTTTTTTTCATCCATTTCAGTAACCCGACCCGACCCGACTCACAGTGTAATCAACGTTGCAGGGGAACAGATTGTGTTAATAAATTATAATTCTGAAAATGAGGAGAAGATTTTTACCAAAGAACTTTTATTTTTACGAGGATGTTTCCGTAACCGGCTTCCGTCTCCGCACTAGTATCTTTGCTCCGCTACGGGATATTTGGTGCGGTAGACGGAAGCCGGTTACGGAAATGGGGCCAAAAATTACCCATGACCTTTCGGCGAGTGATCTATCTTGCTTGCTACAGGATCTTTGGTCGGGACGCGACTTCTTCAGGACGATTGTGGTGGGGGGGGGGGTGGGGAGGGAAGAGGATGGTCGGCGTGGACTTGGTCGGCTCACAGGGTGACACCAGCGACCGTGATGCCTTTAGAGGTACAGCGCGGGAACGGGCCCTTCGGCCCACCCACACCATGCCAGCCCCAGGGCAATCACGGTGCGCCCAACTAGTAGAGC
>NC_045969.1:5263876-5343876 GCF_010909765.2 Amblyraja radiata
AACGCTTAGTGCACGGTGAGTCCGATCAAAGACAGTCCGAGTGTTTAAGAAGGAACTGCGGATGCTGGAAAATCGAAGGTAGACAAAAATGCTGGGGAAACTCAGCGGGTGCAGCAGCATCTATGGAGCGAAGGAAATAGGCGACGTTTCTGGGTCGAGACCCTTCCTCAGACTATCCGAAGGGTCACAAATGAGGTAGATGGGAGATCAGGACCGCTCTCTAGTTGGTGGTAGGGTGGTTCAGTTGCCCGATAAGAAGCTGGGAAGAAACTGTCCCTGAATCTGGAGGTGTGCAGTAAATCCCGTCTGCCTGCGTATGATCCAGTGTTAAAAAACCTTGTCACTCCCACCTTCCAGCCACGCCCTCTAGTCTTTGACCTTTCCAATATCTACATTTCCTTCCCTCAAGGGCATGAGAGAAACAGATGGGATTTTAAACATTTTAAATATCACGTTAGATATTGTTGAGTTTAGTTCAGAGATACAACATGGAAACAGGCCCCAACCGAGCCGGCACCGGCCAGCGATCTCACGTCCACTAGCTCCATCCTGCACACCAGGGACAATTTACAGAAGCCAATTAACCTGCAAACCTGCACGTCTTGTGAGTGCGGGAGGAAATCCGGAACTCCCGGAGAAAACCCACGCGGGTCACGGAGAGAAGGCACAAACTCCGTACAGACAGCACCCGTGGTCGGGATCGAGGGCGGTGTCAGAGGGAGAGGGTGGGGTCTGAGGGGGAGGGTGGGGATCTGGGGGGGGAGGGTGGGGTCAGGAGGGGGGAGGGGTCAGAGGGGGAGGGGTGGGGTCAGCGGGGAGGGGGTGGGGTTAGAGGGGGGGATGGGGTTAGAGGGGGAGGGGGGGTCAGAGGGGGGGGGGTCAGAGGAGGAGGGGGGGTCAGAGGGGGTCAGAGGGGGAGGGGGGGTCAGAGGGGAGGGGGTGGGGTCAGAGGGGAGGGGGTGGGGTCAGAGGGGGAGGGGGTGTCAGAGGGGGGAGAGGTGGGGTCAGAGGGGGGAGGGGGGGTCAGAGGGGAGGGGGTGGAGTCAGAGGGGGGAGGGGGGGTCAGAGGGGGGAGGGGGGGTCAGAGGGGAGGGGGGTGGGGTCAGAGGGGGTGGGGTCAGAGGGGGGAGTCAGAGGGGGTCAGAGGGGAGAGGTCAAAGGGGGGAGGGGGGGTCAGAGGGGGGTCAGAGGGGAGGGGGGTGGGGTCAGAGGGGGGAGGGGTGGGGTCACACAGAGGACGAACGGCACTTACTATCAAATTCGTTGACTTCCACGTCCTTATCTGAAGATATGATCGTCACCCCGCTGGCTCCATGGACTAAAAACAAACAAAAAGAAAAGGTAATTCAGTGAGAAATGTAGGAAGGAGATGAGGAGGAATTTCTTCACCCAGAGGGTGGTGAATCTGTGGGATTCATTGCCACAGGCGGCTGTGGCAGCCAAGTCAATGGGCATTTAAGAGATTGATAGATTCTTGATTAGTACGGACGTCAGGGGCTATGGGGAGAAGGCAGGAGAATTGGGGTTAGGAGGGAGAGAAAGATCAGCCATGATTGAATGGCGGAGAAGATGATGGGCCGAATGGCTTACAAAGAGTCATAGGGTGTTACAGCATGGAAAGAGGCCCTTCAGCCCAACTTGCTCACACCGGCCAACATGCCCCAGCTACACTAGTCCCATCTGCCTGCCTTTGGCCCATATCCCTCTAAACCTGTCCTATGGCTGCAGAAACCAAATTTCGTTTGAACCTCATGTGAGGTTCAAATGACAAATAAAAGGTATTGTATTGTATTGTATTGTATCCATGTACCTGTCTAAATGTTTCTTAAAACGTTGGGATAGTCCCAGCCTCAACTACCTCCTCTGGCAGCTCGTTCCGTACACCCACCACCCCCCCCCCCCCCCCCCTCACCTTAAACCTGAAGCATGTCCATATTCTCCACACATGCTGCCTGAGCCACTGAGTTACTTCAGCACTTAGTGTCTTTTTTAATACATTTAAAACACATTTGGATGGGTGCATGGTTAGGGTAGCTTTAGAGGTATATCAGGCAAACATGGGTGAATGGGATTCGTTCAGACAGAGAGGAACATATAAGATTATTAAGGGCTTGGACACGCGAGAGGCAGGAAACATGTTCCCGATGTTGGGGGAGATCCAGAACCAGGGGCCACAGTTTAAGAATAAGGGGTAAGCCATTTAGAACGGAGACGAGGAAACCATTCTTCACACAGAGAGTTGTGAATCTGTGGAATTCTCTGCCTCAGAGGGCGGTGGAGGCTGGTTCTCTGTATACTTTAAAGAGAGAGCTAGATAGGGCTCTTAAAGATAGCGGAGTCAGGGGATATGGGGAGAAGGCAGGAGCGGGGTACTGATTGTGGATGATCAGCCATGATTACATTGAATGGCGGTGCTGGCTCGAAGGTCCGAATGGCCTACTCCTGCACCTATTGTCTATTGTCTATAGATTGGGTAGACGCACAGAGTCTCTTGCCCAGAGTAGGTGAATCGAGGACCAGAGGACTTAGGTTCAAGGTGAAGGGGAAAAGATTTAATAGGAATCTGCGGGGTAACATTTTCACACAGAGGATGGTGGGTGTATGGAACAAGCTGCCAGAGGAGGTAGTTGAGGCTGGGACTATCCCAACGTTTAAGAAACAGTTAGACAGGTACATGGATAGGACAGGTTTGGAAGGCTATGGACCAAGCGCAGGAAGGTGTGACAAGTTGGGCCGAAGGGCCTGTTTCCGTGCTCTATGACTATGACTAAGACATCTTGGTCGGCGTGGAGTGGTTGGGCTGAAGGGCCTTGCTCTCTGAAGGGCCTGCCTCTGTTCCTCATGTTTACAGCAAAACCACACAAATTGCAATGTTAATCCAAGATAATTCAGAGCGTTCTATTAGAAGAATAAACAAAAGCCAGGGCACTGGGGAACAAGCTTCTGAATCTCTTCCAACTAATACCAGCGCTCAGAGAGTCCCATCCAAGAGGCCGTTTGTGGGCGGCACAGTGGTAGAGTTGCTGCCTCACAGCGCCAGAGACCCGGGTTCCATCCCGACTACAGGTGCCGTCTGCACGGAATTTGCTCGTTCTCCCCGTGACCCGTGTGGGTTTTCTCCGGGTGCTCCAGGATCCTCCCGCACTCCAAAGACCTACAGGTTTGTAGGTTGATTGGCCTGGCATAAATGTACATTGTCTAGAGACTAGTGTTAGTGTACAGGGATCGCTGGTCGATGCGGACTCGGTGGGCCAAAGGGCCTGTTTCCGCGCTGTATCTCTAAACTAATCTGACACCAGCCCAGATAGATTTGGACTTGCATCATAAAGACCATTCCTTTCTCATTTCAACAAGCGTTAGACTTTACTTTAAACTTTCGATAGCAGACACAAAATGCTGGCGGAACTCAGCGGGTCAGGCAGCACCTCAGGAGAAAAGGAATCGGTGACGTTTCAGGTTGAGACCCTTCCACAGTCTCGACCTTCAACACCACCCATTCCTTCTCTCCCAGAGATTCTGCCGGACCTAACCCGCTGAGTTACTTCAGCTTTTTGTGTCTATCTTCGGTGTAAACCGACACCTGCAGTTCCCACCTACACATTTAAGCTTTAGCCATACAGCGCGGAAACAGGCCATACAGCCCACCGAGTCAGTGCCGACCAGCGATCACCCCGTACACTAACACCATCCTACACACACGCACAATAGGGACAACTTACGATTTTACCAAAGCCATTCGGCCCTCTTTGGAGTGTTGGGGGAAACCAGAGCACCCGGAGAAAACCCACGCAGGTCATAGGGAGAACGTACAAACTCCGTACGGATAGCAGGATCGTCAGGATCGAACCTGGGTCTCTAGTGCTGTAAAAGGTCTGTCCCACTGTACGAGGTAATTCAAGAGTTCTCCCGAGTTCTCCCCTGATTCGAGCTCGTGTAATGTCCGTAGCGGGTACGTAGGAGTGCATACTGTCGTTGTGTCCTTGGGCAAGACACTTCACCCACCTTTGCCTGTGTGTGAATGTGTGTGAATGTGTGTGAGTGATTGGTGGTGGTCGGAGGGGCCGTAGGCGCAGATTGGCAGCCACGCTTCCGTCAGTCTGCCCCAGGGCAGCTGTGGCTACAGAAGTAGCTTACCACCACCGAGTGTGACTGAGGAGTGAATGAATAATGCGATGTAAAGCGCCTTGAGTATTAGAAAGGCGCTATATAAATCCCATCCATTATTATTATTATTATTACACGAGCTCGAATCAGGGGAGAACTCGGGAGAACTCTTGAATTACCTCGTACAGTGGGACAGGCCCTTTGGGCAGCAACTCTACCGGTGCGCCACCGTGCCGCCCATAATGCTCGGAGCTCTGTACTGACGTCTCAGCCAAGAATCCTCTTTCTTTGAATCACTATAAGCCAAGTAACTAATCAGCCTCAATAATGCATCCTTTGGCACTGAGAACACAGCAACACAAGAGCAGAGATAGATAGATTCTTGATCAGTACGGGTGTCAGGGGTTATGGGGAGAAGGCAGGAGAATGGGGTTAGGAGGGAGAGATAGATTAGTTTAGAGCTACAGTGCGGAAACAAGCCCTTCGGCCCACCGGGTCCGCGCCGACCAGCGATCCCCACACATTAACACTATCCTATACGCACTAGGGACAATTTTTACATTTACCAAGCCAATTAACCTACAAACCTGTACGCCTTCGCAGTGTGGGAGGAAACCGACGATCTCGGAGAAAACCCACGCAGATAACGGGGAGGACGTACAAACTCCGTACAGACAGCGCCCGTAGTTGGGATGGACCCTGGGTCAACCGGCGCTGTATTCGCTGTAAGGCAGCAACTCTGCCGCTGCGCCACCGTGACCGTCCGCAGCGCCACCGTGACCGCCTGGAGATCAGCCATGATTGAATGGCGGAGTTGTCTCGATGGGCTGAATGGCCTAATTCTTCTCCTATCACTTATGGCCTAATGAGCAGGGGTAGACAACTCAGCTCCTCCATTCAACGTGACAGCAACCTTCATCAGTCAGGGTATGGAGCAGAGATGTATTAAAAACTGCAGATGCTGGTTTATACCAAAGACAGACACAAAGTGCTGGAGTAACTCAGTGGGTCAGGCAGCATCTCTGGGGAAAAAGGACGGGTGACGTTGCGGGTCGGGACCCTTCTTCAAGTTGAGATGATATAAACAGGGGCCATGGGGAGTGTAGAGAGAGGGATGGAACTGTGGCCCAGGGGGGAGTAGAACTGAGAACCAGAGAGTGTAGAGAGAGGGGAAAGGGCCCAGGGGAGTGTAGAGAGGGGATGTGTAGGAAGGACCTGCAGGTGCTGCTATTACTAATTGTTTGCCTCATTGTCACCTTCCCCTCAGCTAACAATGAACCGCTCTACGTTCCCTTCATCATCATCGTCCCCTTTGATCTGTCATTTTCACACCTTACCCTTCCACACCTCTGCGTCTCCCTCCCCTCAGTCTGAAGAAGGGTCTCGACCCACAAGTCCACAGGTTATAGTAGTAGAATTAGGCCGAAACATCACACCTGCTCCTGCTCTCCAGAGAAGCTGCCTGTCCCCGCTGAGTTACTCCAGCATTCCGTGTCTCTCCTCGTGTAGAGAGGGGAGAGACCTGTTCTGAGGAGTGCAGGATCCAGCAATGTTCGGCATTCTCTGACAAGTGTGGATTGCCCTTGCACGCTCTCTCTCTCTCACACACACATACGTCTCTCTCACACCCATTCTCACACACACACACACATTCTCTCTCACTCACCCATTCTCTCACACACCCACACAATCTCTCTTTGACTTTCACACAGACACTCTCACAAACACACACTCACACACATACACACACACACCCTCTCACACATTCTCACTTTAACACACTTTCTCTCATACACACACACACCCTTGCACCATTTGCACAGATGTTAAAGGAGGTCTTAACAAATTCTCACCCACAAGTACAACACTTTGATTGTGCACCTTTCAAAGTTAGCAGCAATCCCTGGGAAAGACTAAAGGTAGACACAAAAAGCTGGAGTAACTCAGCGGGGCCAGGCAGCAGCAGCATCCCTGGAGAGAAGGACTGGGTGACGTTTCGGGTCGAGACCCTTCTTTCAAGACCCATTGTTACGGCAGGAAGTTCTCCGTCCACTTCCTGTGGCGGGGACAGGGAGATGTAGACGGCTCAGAGTCCCCATCCCCAGCCCGGCACCGGGGAATGAACCACAATGGTGGACACGGAGAGACAGAGCGCGAGCTGACAGCTGGGGAAAAGAGTTATGTGTCACACACTCGTGCACACACACTCACACTCTCTCTCTCAAACACACACACTCTCTCACACACACGCACTCTCTCTCTCACACACGCTCTCACACACGCACTCGCTCACACTCGCACGCACGCACACTCACATGCACACGCACTCACACACACTCTCACACACACACGCACTCTCTCACACGTGCTCTCACACACGCTCTCACACACGCACTCTCACACACGCACTCGCACTCACACTCGCACGCACTCTCGCACGCGCACGCACACTCGCATGCACACGCACTCACACACACTCTCATATACTCTCACACGCGCTCACACACTCACACACACACTTTTACACACACACTCTCACACACACACTTTTACACACACACTCTCACACACACACTTTTACACACACACACAGGCACTCTCCCTCACACACACACTCTGTCTCTCACACACACACACAAAGCAGGGTTGTGCATTTCTCGTAGTGTTCAGTCACCCTGGAGCTTGTTATATTATTCAGCAAACAGCACTTCTTCACACGACCTCATTAAAGCAGCCAACATAATCAAAGCCTCAGGTGGACAAAAAAATGCTGGAGAAACTCAGTGGGTGAGGCAGCATTTCTGGAGAGAAAGAATGGGCGACGTTTTGGGTCTCTACCCGAAACGTCACCGATTCCTACTCCCCAGAGATGCTGCCTCACCCGCTGAATTACTCCAGCATTTTTGGTCGGGTGCGCTACAATGCCGAGAACTATATTCTGCACTCTTGTATCTTCCCCATTGCTCTACCTATGGTGCTTGAGTTTAGCTTGATTGTACAATATACATGATGTGTGTGGATAGCATGTGAAATCACGTTTTTCACTGTGCCTCAGTACACTCAAAACATCACCTATCCATGTTCTCCAGAGATGCTGCCTGAGTTACTCCAGCACGCTCTGCACTTTAGTGTATTAACCAGCATTTGCAGTTATTTGTTTCTACCTTTGTTCTCAGCAACGTATCTCATCAGTTCCAGAGACAAAGTCCAATGTCCTTCTGCAGTTGTACAGAGCCCTAGTGAGACCACACCTGGAGTATTGCGTGCAGTTTTGGTCTAAAATTTGAGGAAGGACATTCTTGCTATTGAGGGAGTGCATCGTAGGTTCACAAGGTTAATTCCTGGGATGGCGGGACTCATATGTTGATAGAATGTAGCGGCTGGGCTTGTATACTCTGGAGTTTAGAAGGATGAGAGGGTATCTTAGTGAAACATATAAGATTATGAAGGGTTTGGACACGCTAGAGGCAGGAAACATGTTCCTGATGTTGGGCGAGTCCAGAACCAGGGGCCACCGTTTAAGAATAAGGGGTAAGCCGTTTAGAACGGAGATGAGGAAACACTTTTTCTCACAGATAGTTGTGAGTCTGTGGAATTCTCTGCCTCAGAGGGTGGTGGATGTGGGTTCTCTGGATACGTTCAAGAGAGAGCTAGATAGGGCTCTTAAAGATAGCGGAGTCAGGGGATATGGGGAGAAGGCAGAAGATTGTGGATGATCATTGATGATATCACATTGAATGGCGGTGCTGGTTCGAAGGGCCGTATGGCCTACTCCTGAACCTATTGTCCAATATCCGCAAGGGGTAGAGGTCTTCTTCTTCTTGCGTATGGCGTGCACAGCCTACAGTTGTAGGACAACTTGTTCTATTTGATCTTATTTGATCGTGCATGCCGGGTTGATTGCATTCGTTGAAACAGGGCGGACCAAGTGAAGGTTGCAATCTCCCACCCCAGGGGTAGAGGTGAATCGGACAGTACCCTGGCTCATGGGCGGAAATCCTGGGGGGGGGGGGGGTCCTGTCATCCCCCATGTTTTGAGAGGTGGGGGACAAATCCCCTCATGTTTTGTGTCTTGGGCACGACAGCCAGTCCAGTCGGTTTGCTTGCCCCAGGTCCTAGATGTTAGGCCTCATTGTGTCCCCCCCATATTTTAAAGGCGATTTCCGCCCATGCTGCCCTGGCTTACGGATGGAGTGGTCAGACGCCTGATAACAGAGGGGAAGAAGCTGTTCCTGAGTCTGGTGGCTTCAAGCTTCTGTACCTTCTGGCGGATGGCAGCGGGGAGAAGGAGGAATGACCGTGGGCGGGGGGAGGATCAGTGCAAAGTCACTCTCCCTGGCAAAGGCATCCCAGACATTCACACCAAGGGGGAACTGTGCTGGAGTGCGCCACATTCCCCACTGTCTACCGGAAGGCAAGTGCCGCAAACACTCGGCAGCTGAGCAGAATTCCACAGGGATTTATTCTATTGCTTTTAGACTTTAACAGACACAGTGTGGAAACAGGTCGGCACTGACCAGTGATCACTCCGCACACCCACATTATCCTACGCACACTAGGGGACAATTTACGATTTTATACCGAAGCCAATTAACCTGCAAACCTGCACGTGGGAGGAAACCGGAGCATTCGGAGAAAACCCATGCAGGTCACGGGGAGAACGTACAAACCCCGTACAGACAGCTCCCGTAGTCAAGCTCGAACCCGGGTCTCTAGCGCTGTGAGGCAGCAACTCTACTGCTGCGCCACCGTGCCGCCCCGGTTGGTACGAAAAAAAAAGAGCAGGTGAATTCTCCTGAAGCCCCAAAATCCAATGGTTTCGTTATCCCATTGACTTCAATTGGATCCAGACACAATAGACAATAGGTGCAGGAGTAGGCCATTCGGCCCTTCGAGTCAGCAACACCATTCACTGTGATCATGGCTGATCAACCCCTTTCCTGCCTTCTCCCCATATCCCCTGACTCCGCTATCTTTAAGAGCCCTATCTAGCTCTCTCTTGAAATTTTTCCAGAGAACCTGCCTCCACCGCCCTCTGAGGCAGAGAATTCCACAGACTCACAACTCACTGTGAGAAAAAAAAATGTTCCCTCGTCTCTGTTCTAAATGGCTTGCCCCTTATTCTTAAACTGTGGACCCAGGTTCTGGACTCCCCCAACATCAGGATCATGTTTCCTGCCTCTAGTGTGTCCAAACACTTAATAATCTTATATGTTTCAATAAGATGCCCTCTCATCCTTCCAAACCCAGCAGCTCCATTCTCTCAGCATCTGACAGTCCCGCCATCCCGGGAATTAACCTTGTAAACCTACGCTGCTCTCCCTCAATAGCTAGAATGTCCTTCCTCAAATTAGGGGACCAAAACTGCACACAATACTCCAGGTGTGGTCTCACTATGGCCCTATACAACAACCACGTAACATAATGCCAGATAGACACAAAATGCTGGAGTAACTCGGCGGGACAGGCAGTATCTCTGGATAGAAGGAATGGGTGATGTTTTGGGTCGAGACCCTTCTTTAGACTGACATTATGTCAGAACGAACTACATTCAAACTTATCCTATACTTTCAGCATTTAGATTATTTTATGAATTCAACCATCACCAAAGAGCTGTCAAATTTAAGTGTGCGTTATGTTAAATTATCATGGAATTTCTTCAATATCCAGTGTGCATATTGTTTTAAGTTGATTAAAAAAGTCACAAAGATCTGGGGTAACTCAGCAGGTCAGGCAGCATCTCTAGAGAACATGGATAGGTGACATTTTGGGTTGGGTCTGAAGCAGGGCCTTCTCTGATCCCTTTGGATATGGTGGTAATGTGAATTAGGAAGAGGGGAAGTAAACAGGATATCCCAGAATAGAAGATGTGGGAAACAGATAATTAAAATTCTGCAAGTCATTCCTAATTTAGTTGAAGTTCCTAACGCAATGTTTCCTAAACGCTGAGCTTTAGTTTAGTTTGGAGATACAGTACGTAAACAGGCCCTTCGGCCCACCGAGTCCACACTGACCAGCGATCCCTGCAGATTAACACTATCCTACACACACCAGAGACCATTTTTTTTACATTCACCAAGCCAATTAAACTACAAACCTGTACGTCTTTGGAGTGTGGGAGGAAACCGAAGATCTCGGAGAAAACCCACACAGGTCACGGGGAGAATGTACAGTCAGCGGGATCGAACCCGGGTCTCCGCCGCTGCCTGTGCTCGAAGGGCCGAATGGCCTACGCCTGCACCTATTGTCTATTGCTGTAAGGAAGCAACTCTACCGCTACGCCGCCCATTTTAGAAAACATAGAGAATAGGTGCAGGAGGAGGCCATTCGGCCCTTCGAGCCAGCACAGCCATTCATTGTGATCATGGCTGATCATCCCCAATCAATAACCTGTGCCTGCCTTCTCCCCATATCCTTCGATTCTACTAGCCCCTAGAGCTATAGAAAAATGTATTTCAAACAATCCAAATTATCTGAAGATAGACATAAAATGCTTACATCTCCGAATATAGATTTGAAAATTTCTCTTTTAAGGGGCCTTCTCTTCTATTTCTACTTTCCACTTTTTCTTTTTTCTTTTTTTATTTTTTATATCCACACGTTTTTCTACTCTCTACCATCTATTTTTCCACTTTTTCCCCTTTCTATTGTTTTCTTTTTCTTGGCTTGCTTCCTTCCTTCTCATAACATAAAACTAGAGGTTGTACATAGAATGGATTACGGTATGACATAGTTGGCACCCTTCTCTGGACTGAGGGAGACACAGAGATGTGGAAGGGTGAGGTGTGACAACAAGAGATCAAAGGGGAAGAAGTGCAAGGAGAATGTAGAACGGTTCATTGTTAGCTGAGCGGAAGGTGACAACGAGGCATACAATGTAAAATTTAATCAGGAGGACAGTCAAAGAAGTCGGAGAACTAGGATGGGGGAGGGGATGGAGAGCGAGGGAAAGCAAGGGTTTACTTGAAGTTAGAGATGTCAATATTCATACCGCTGGGTTGTAAGCTGCCCAAGCGGAATATTAAAGATAGACACAAAATGCTGGAGTACCTCAGCGGCACAGGCAACATCTCTGGAGAGAGAAAAAATGGGTCGCGATCCTTCTTCAGACTGAGCTCAGTTTCAGGCCCAGTCTGAAGAAGGGTCTCGACCCGAAACGTCACCCATTCATTCTCTCCAGAGATGCTGCCTGTCCCGCTGAGTTACTCCAGCATTTTGTGTCTATCTTCAGTGTAAACCAGCGTCTGCAGTTCCTTCCTACACAAGCGAGATACGAGGTGGCCAAGCAAAAATATCTGAAGTTGCCAACTAATGGAAACAAATGTATTCCAGAGAGAGTTAGATTTAGCTCTTAGGACTAACGGAATCAATGGATGTGGGGAGAAAGCAGGAACGGGGTTACTGATTGTGGATGATCAGCCATGATCATATTAACTGGCGGTGCTGGCTCGAAAGGGCCGAATGGCCTACTCCTGCACCTATTTTCTGTGCTTCTATGAAACACAAATGCCTCAAATTCAACCAAGCAAAGACTGAAAACATAAATCCCTAATCAGATCTGCAGCACGGCTTGTTATTGTTAGTCCCAAACTCTGTGCGATGGGTCAGTGGGGACGTGCGTGACAAGATAATCGCCAAGCCTGGCAGTATCTTCCCCCGTGCCAACTCTTTGTGCGAGAGAGAATTGTCCAATTAATCTCACTCCCATTTTCCTCTCGAGCTGGCGGCTTTAAACCTCTCCCTGCTCCGTTCCAAGTCACAACAAGAGGTTGCCTGGCAACGCCTCTCCTCGTCTCCTGCTCAATCTCTTGCCAATTCCCCGAGATTTGAATTTTACGATGGAGACGGCTTGAAACCAATGGATACAACCTCCCCCCCCCCTTTTCGCCAAACCTCGATTACAAACTCTGCCGTTTAAATCCTCATTTAACCAGCCCTGCTCCAAAATGAACCAGCTTCATCTAGACTTTCCCCGTGTCCCAGAGTGGAGTTGCACGGTGGCGCAGCGGTAGAGTCGCTCAATCGCAACCCCAGAGACCAGGGTTCGATCCTGACTGCGGGTGCTGTGTGTACGGAGTTTGCACGTCCTCCTCGTGACCTGCGCGGGTTTTCCCCGGTTTCCTCCCACAATCCAAAAACGTGCGGATATGATGTATTCAGGAGAGAGTTCGATTTAGCTCTTAGGGCTAACGGAATCAAGGGATATGGGGGGAAAAAGCAGGAACGGGGTGTTGATTTTGGATGATCCGCCATGATCATGTTGAATGGCGGTGCTGGCTCGAAAGGGCCGAATGGCCTACTCCTACACCTATTCTCTTTGTTTCTATTTATAGTTTAATTGGCTTCTGTAAATTGTTCCGAGTGCGTAGGATAAAACTAGTGTACGGGGTGGGGTGATCGTTGGTCATAAGACCATAAAGTAATGAGCGATAGAAATAGAATTAGGCCATTCATAGAAACATAGAAAATAGGTGCAGGAGTAGGCCATTCGGCCCTTCGAGCCTGCACCGCCATTCAATATGATCATGGCTGATCATCCAACTCAGTATCCTGTACCTGCCTTCTCTCCATACCCCCTGATCCCTTTAGCCACAAGGGCCACATCTAACTCCCTCTTAAATATAGCCAATGAACCGGCCTCAATTACCTTCTGTGGCAGAGAATTCCACAGATTCACCACACGCTGTGTGAAAAAAAAAATTCTCATCTCGGTCCTAAAAGATTTCCCCCTTATCCTTAAACTGTGACCCCTTGTTCTGGACTTCCCCAACATCGGGAACAATCTTCCTGCATCTAGCCTGTCCAACCCCTTAAGAATTTTGTAAGTTTCTATAAGATCCCCCCTCAATCTTCTAAATTCTAGCGAGTACAAGCCGAGTCTATCCAATCTTTCTTCATATTAAAGTCCTGACATCCCAGGAATCAGTCTGGTGAACCTTCTCTGTACTCCCTCTATGGCAAGAATGTCTTTACTCAGATTAGGGGACCAGATTCGGCCCATCAAGTCTACTATGCCATTCAATCATGGCTCCCTCCTAACCCCATTCTCCTGTGTTCACCCCATGGTCGGTGGGACTAGGTGGGCTGAAGAGCCTGTTTCCACGCTGTATCTCTCAAACTAAAAATCCAATCCTCCCGTAAATCAATCCATGATGATGAATACAAATATTTTGACACTCCCCTTCCACTGTTCAAAAAAGAGGTTCAAAGATTCAAAGATATTTTATTGACACATGTACCAATTAAGGTACAGTGAAACTCGATTTACCATACGGCCATATTGAAAAAAGCAACAAGACACACAGCTTAAGGGCCTGTCCCAATTTCCCGAGTTATTCACGAATTCTCCCGAGTTTTCACTCGCAGAATGTTCGTAACGAGTCCGTAGGAGTCCGTGGATATATCGTAGCGGCTCGTTATGTCAGCCGTAGGTACTCGGGGCTATTTTCTTTTACTCGTGGACATTTTTCATCATGCTGGAAAAAACGTCCCGACTTACCCGACTTACCCGATGCCCCGAGTACCTAGGGCTGGCATAACGAGCCGCTACGATATATCTACGGCCTCCTACGGACTCGTGGCGAACATTCTGCGAGTCTGAAAACTCGGGAGAATTCGTGAATAACTCGGGAAAGTGGGACAGGCCCTTTACATGAAAAGTTAACATAAACATCCACCACAGCGGATTCCCCACATTCCTCACTGTGATGGAAGGCAATCAAGTCTAATCTTCTTCCCTCTTTATGGCGCTTAGAATCATTCACAGGTGCTTTGAACAAGGCTGACCAAGGATTTATATGTGTGGGTTGAGCATAGATGTCGGGACAAGTTTTTGAACACAGCAAGAGTGGTGGGGGCTTGGAACGCGCTGCCAGGGGGGGGGGGGGGGGGGGGGGGTGGAAGCAGATACGAAATGGCGTTTAGGAGGCTTTTAGATAGGCACATGGATATGCATGGAATGGAGGGGTATGGACCATGTGGAGGCCGATTAGGTCAGTTTAACTTGGCATCATGATTGGTGCAGACACTGTGGGTCGAAGGCAGGAACGGGGTACTGATTGGGAATGATCAGCCATGATCATATTGAATGGCGGTGCTGGCTCGAAAGGCCGAATGGCCTACACCTGCACCTATTGTCTATGGGACGGTCCATTCCTGTGCTATGTCCTACTATCTAAGTCCTACAATCTATGATCTTCATCTATTAGTTTTTTTGGTTTTAGAGATACGGCGCGGAAACAGGCCCTTCGGCCCACCGGGTCCGCGCCGACCAGCGATCCCCGCACATTGACACCACCCTACACCCCACCAGGGGCAATTTTTCATATTCACCAAGCCAATTAACCTGCAACGCTGCACGTCTTTGGAGTGTGGGAGGAAACGGAAGATCTCGGAGAAAACCCACGCAGGTCACAGGGAGAACGTACAAACTCCGTACACATAGCACCCGTAGTCGGGATCGAACCCGGGTCTCGGCCGCTGCATTCGGTGTAAGGCAGCAACTCTACCGCTGCGCCACCATGATCGCCTTATGTTCCGTCTGGAGATACAGCGCGGACACAGGCCCTTCGGCCCACCGTGTCCGCGCCGACCAGCGATCACCCCGTACACTAACACTATCCTACACACTAGGGACAATTTTGCAATTCTTATCTGAAGCCGATTAACCTACTAACCTACTAACCAAGACATCTCGATTTAAAAACAGTTCTTACCCACATGCAATCCGAATTCTGAACACACTATGACAACAGCACATATCCTCCCCATGCATGTACTGTATATTGTATGATGTTGTGTTTTATGTTATGTTTGACGGGAATCAGCCTACCTTGTAACATCCTGTACTGAACCTGAATTCCACCATCTTGACTGTGTGGTCATTAAATAATCTAATCTAATCTAATCTATGTTCTATGTTAAGCAGAAACATAGTTTTTAAAAAAAAAATTTGAACAGCCTCAACTTTTCCTACTCTTTTTAAAAGATCTTCCATTACTCCACTCCACAGATGACATTTATGCTGCTGCTCTGAAAGATAGAAATACATTTCTACAAAATGCGGTGCATATTTGCCCCGTACATTTTTTTAACCTCGCTTCCGTTAAAATAAGCAGAGAGCAGTTAGACAGGGGAGGAGGATGTGGAGGGCAGCCAATGGAAGCAGGAACAGAGTGAATATGTTGCTCCTCATCGAGTGGAACTAATGTCGTTATAGCTGCACTCTCTCTCTGTCTGTCAGCCAGCCAAGGCCTGGGTCAACGGGGCTGCACAACACAACAAAAACTCACTGCAAGCTTTTCACCAGAGCACAACACTTTTATGAAGGCCATCTTCAACAGGCTACTTTTTTCACCAAATGACACTTCCCGGCCATCTACGAGGTGCCATCCAAACTCACGGTGGCGCAGCGGTAGAGTTGCTGCCTCAACGGCGCAAGAGACCCGGGTTTGATCCCGACCACGGGTGCTAGTCCATACGGTGTTTGCACGTTGTCCCCGTGACCTGCATTGGTTTTCTCCGGGCGCTCCGGTTTCCTCCCACACTCCAAAGACGTACAGATTTGTAGGTTAACTGGCTTGGTAAATGTAAATTGTCCCTAGTGTCCCTACAAGATGGCGGCGCTGGTAAAAATTGTAAATTGCCCCTAGTGTGTGTGTGTGTGTGTGTGTGTAGGATAGTGTTAGTGCATTGGGGTGATCGCTGGTCGGCATGGACTCGGTGGGCCGAAGGGCCTGTTTCTGCGTTGTATCACTAAAGCCTAAAGTAAAGTTAGTTTAGTTTAGAGCGTGCTGTATCTGTAAACTAAACTAACTTTACTTTAGAGATACAGCGCGGAAACAGGCCCTTCGGCCCACCGAGTACGTTCCAACCAGCGATCACCCCGTGCACTCGCGCTATCCTACTCACTAGCGACTATTTACAATTTTACAGAAGCCAATGAACACACAAACCTGTACGTCTTTGGAGTGTTGGTGGAAACCCAAGCAGGCCACGGGGAGAACGTGCAAACTCCATACAGACAGCACCCGTAGTCGGGATCGAACCTTGGTCAAGATGTTCAAGATGATGACGCTGCCCTATTCAAGGGCAATTAGTGATGGTTTATCAACACAGTCCTGGCCAAGGATGCCCATGCCACACAACTAAACCTGGGTGAAGAAATCAGTGGTCAATTATGGGTGGCAAAGTTGGTGGAGCTGCTGCCTCCAAGCCACTGGCAGCTGTCTGAAGAAGGGTGCCAACCCGAAACGTCACCTATCCATGTTCTCCAGAGAGACGCTGCCTATCCTGCTATGTGACGCCAGCACTTTCATGTTCATAAGTGATAGGGGCAGAATTAGGCCATTCGGCCCATCAAGTCTACTCCGCCGTTCAATCACGGCTGATCTATCTCTCCCTCCTAATCCCATTCTCCCGCCTTCTCCCCGTAATCCCTGACACCCGCACTAATCAAGAATCGATCTATCTCTGCCTTAAAAATATCCATTGACGGCCAAAGAATTCCACAGATTCACCACCCTCTGGCTAAAGAAATTCCTCCTCATCTCCTTCCTCAGACAGCTAGCTGCCAGTGACTTGGAGGCAGCAGCTCTACCAACTGCGCCACAGTGCCACAGTGCCACCCATAATTGACTTCAACTCCTTCCGAAAGGAACATCCTTTAATTCTGAGGCCATGACCTCTGGTCCGAGACTCTCCCACTAGTGGAAACATCCTTTCCATATCCACGGTACACAAAAATGCTGGAGAAACTCAGTGGGTGCAGCAGCATCTATGGAGCGAAGGAGGTAGGCAACGTTTTGGGCCGAAACCCAAGGGTTTCGGCCCGAAACGTTGCCTACCTCCTTCGCTCCATAGATGCTGCTGCACCCGCTGAGTTTCTCCAGCATTATTGTCTACCTTCGATATTTCCAGCATTTGCATTTCCTTCTTAAACACTTTCCACATCCACTCTATCCAGGCCTTTGTGTCTATCTTCGGTACAAACCAGCATCTGTAGTTCCTTTTTCCACACTGGCAGTTCACAGACACCAGTGAACGACACTAGTCGTGGGTGAGGCTCTATTTACTCTGTATCCAGCTGGGGGTCTGATGTAGCAAGGTCATGTTGGTCATCATGTTAGTCATGGGTGGCATAGCGGGTACGGTTGCCAACTGTCCCGTATTAGCCGGGACATCCCGTATATTGGGCTAAATTGGTTTGTCCCGTACGGGACCGCCCTTGTCCCGTATTTGACTGCTACTACTCGGGTCGAGGGGACTGTCTGGTCGGAGCGCCGCGTCCGGCCCCGCCTCACCCGTCCCGACGTAGTGCAGCCCATGGAGTGCAGCAGCAGAGCCTCGCCCGTGGCCCCGTCGGTAGGCAGCCCGGCCAGCTGTCCGACCTTCGGACCTTCGCTTACCGCCGACACCACCACCACCCCTCCTTCTCATGGCCGATCATCGGTTCACGAGTTGGATGGGGTGCTGGACTTTGCGCGCGACATCGTCCGGGCCAAAACTCCTCAGCTGGCCTGCCGGCTGGGCTTTGTGTGCAGTCCAGCACCCGGGCCAACTCATCATTCACCCAGCCACGGCCGAGTCGGTCAATGAATTGCCGTTGGAAATTTGTCCTGAATTTTGACCTTTTGTCCCTTATTTGACAGTGAAAAAGTTGGCAATCCTAGCCTCACAGCACCAAAGAACCGTGTTCGATCGCGCGCGCGTGTGTGTGTGTGTGCGTGTGTGGTTTGCACGTTCTCCCTGTGACAGCGTGGGTTTTCTCTTGGTGCTCTGGTTTCCTCCCACACTCCAAAGATGTGTGGGTTTGTAGGTTAATTGGCTGCTGTAAAATTGCAGTAGGGAGTGGATGTGAAAGCGTGCGGGATAGAACTAGTGTACGGGTGATCGCTGGTAGTCAGGATCGACCTCCTGGGTTTCCTTCAGGTGCTCCGTTTTCCTCCCGCATCCACAACACGGGCGGGTTTGTAGGTCTGGTTTGGCTCAGCCACCAAGCACGATACCTGGAGGCTGCAGCGAATCGTCCGATCAGCAGAGAAGGTTATTGGCTGCAACCTTCCCTCCATTGACGAACTGTACACTGCAAGGAACAGAAGCCAGCGGGCAAGATCATCTCTGACCCCTCTCACCTTGGCCACAAACTCTTTGAATCACTTCCCTCTGGAAGGCGACTCCGGATTGTCAAAGCTGCCACAGCCAGACATAAAAACAGCTTTTATCCACGAGTAGTTGCTCTACTCAACAGCCAAAAATCAATAGCCTCCCTTTGATCTGGTATTTTGTTGGTTCACATGCTTGATCAATGGTGTTTTATCATTAATGTTTTATTATTATTAATGTTTAGTGTTTTCTGAGTCATTCGTAACTGTCACTGTACCAGACTGATTCCTGGGATGTCAGGACTGTCTTATGAAGAAAGACTGGATAGACTTGGTTTATACTCTCTAGAATTTAGGAGATTGAGAGGGGATCTTATAGAAACTTATAAAATTCTTAAGGGGTTGGACAGGCTAGATGCAGGAAGATTGCTCCCGATGTTGGGGAAGTCCAGGACAAGGGGTCACAGCTTAAGGATAAGGGAGAAATCCTTTAAAACCGAGATGAGAAGAACTTTTTTCACACAGAGAGTGGTGAATCTCTGGAACTCTCTGCCACAGAGGGTAGTCGAGGCCAGTTCATTGGCTATATTTAAGAGGGAGTTAGATGTGGCCCTTGTGGCTAAGGGGATCAGAGGGTATGGAGAGAAGGCAGGTACGGGATACTGAGTTGGATGATCAGCCATGATCATATTGAATGGCGGTGCAGGCTCGAAGGGCCGAATGGCCTACTCCTGCACCTAATTTCTATGTTTCTATGTTTCTATGTATGTCATGTTGTTACTTGTGGGCGGAGCACCAAGACAAATTCCTTGTATGTGAATACTTGGCCAATAAACTTACTTACTTACTTACTTAACTGGCCTTTATTGTTTAGTTTAGTTTGGTTTAGTTTAGAGAAACAGCACGGATACAGGCCCTTCGGCCCACTGAGTCCACGCCGTCCAGCGATCCCCGCACATTAACACTATCCTACAAAATCCTACATTTTACACCAAGCCAACTAACCTAAAAACATGTACGTCTTTGGAGTGTGGGAGGAAACTGAAGATCTCGGAGAAAACCCACCCAGGTCACGGGGAGAATGTACAAACTCCGTACAGACAACACCCGTAGTCACGATTGAACCCGGGTCTCTGGTACAGTAAGGCAGGAGCTCTACCGCTGCGCCACCGTGCCACCCTAATGAGTAAGGGAGTCAATGTGAAAGTGGTAGCACAATGAACTAGTGCAATTGGGTGATCGATGGACGATGTGGACCTTGTGGGTCAAAGGGATTTTTTTCCATGCTGTGTCTTTCAATCAGGTTCAGGTTTGTTGTGGTCCCATCTATCGAGGTACAGTGAAAAACTGCCTGCTGTCCAACAAATCAGATAGACCATACATCAGGGGTCGGCAACCTACGGCCCCCGGGCCGAATGCGGCCTGTAATCCGAAATCATCCGGCCCGCAGGCGTGTTTTGTTTCCGCAATCATCTGGCCCCCAGACTTCCGTCATCTACGGTACCTCCCAGGCCCGAGGCCGCGGTGCCCAGGCGCGGTGACGCAAGGAGGCCTGCGCTGGCGGCCGCAATTGCGGAGCTGCCGAGCACTGAGTTCTGGCCGTACCGCATCCTGCGCAAAGCCGCCGGCACGGCCGCGCACCTTCTGTGCCTGGGCTTCACTGTCGGGATCGGGGTTGTCAATAGGCCGGGGACATGTGAGTGTGAGTATTTGAGCCACCGCCTTCAGGACAGAGCCAAGGCATCGGTCCGTAGGCGCATCATGTTGGTGAGCGCCCGTAACTAGGGGCCAGCGCTCCGGGTGGCGTCCTCAAAAGGGCGGGATCCACGTGAACACGTGATTTGATGCCTGCCATCCGACGCGGGATGGGGGTGGGATCCACGTGTACACATGATGGACGTGGCCCGCCATCCGCTCACAGACATGCGTCCTGGGCCCTATGCAGAACAAGGTTACCGACCCCTGCCATACATACAGTCAAGTCAAACTCAAGTGCAATTGAGCAAAGAAGATAGTTCTCAGCATTGTAGCCAGTTCCATAGACCAAGTCCAATGTCCACAATGGGGTAGAGGTGAATCGAACAGTACCCTGGCTTATGGTTCTAAGGTAAAAGACTCTTTGCGTTCATCCTAGCTGTGATTTTATAAACCTCTTGGTGCGGCACATGTGTCCCAGATAGGACAATGCAATTCTTGCTTTGCTTCAGCAAAATAGAATATAGTAGGCATGATTACAGAACAGATCAGTGTGTCCATATACCATTATATAAATATATACACACATGAAAAAATAAACAGATAAAGTGCAAATAAACAGATAATGCGCTATTAATGTTCAGAGTTTTGTTTGAGTTGAGTTTAATAGCCTGATGGCTGTGGGGAAGTAGCTATTTCTGAACCTGGACGTTGCTGTCTTCAGGCTCCTGTATCTTCTACCTGAAGGTAGCAGGGAGATGAGTGTGTGGCCAGGATGGTGTGGGTCCTTGATGATGCTGCCAGCCTTTTTGAGGCAGCGACTGTGGTAGATCCCCTCGATGGAAGGGAGGTCAGAGCCGATGATGGACTGGGCAGTGTTTACTACTTTTTTTTAAATTATTTTTTTTATTTTTTTATTTTCAAAATATTTATTAAAAAACAATATTGACACTACAATAAAACAAGCCAGAACCCACCACCATAATACAATACAAACATATATCCATAATAAACTGATATACAATTATGATACAATCCTTATTGAGGATACATTCAACACCCTGCGGAGCCCAGCGGTCCCGGAACTCCCCCAGGGTGCCCGTAGACAGGGCGTATTCCCTTTCTAACCGCACCCGGGCACGGACGTATCCCCGGAAAAGGGGCAGGCCCGGCTCGGGTAGAGCCCTCCACCGCCTGGCGCCGTGACTCGCGGATGGCCAGCTTGGCCAGGCCCAGGCGCATCAACCCGACCAGGACATCTTCAGCCCCACTCTCTCCCCTACGCACAGGGTGTCCAAAGATGATGATGGTGGGTGAAAAATGCAGCCAGAAGGCAAGGAGCAGCCCCTTTAGATATTCAAACAGTGGCTGCAGCCTCACGCACTCCATGTACACGTGGTACACAGACTCTTCCAGCCCGCATAAGTGGCAGGCGGCTGGCGAGTCTGTGAAGCGCGAGAGAAACAGGTTGCAGGGAACACCTCGGTGCAATACCCTCCACCCCAGGTCCCCAATGTAGAGGGGGAGAATCCCTGCGTAGAGGGACCCCCACCGGGGCCCCCCCTCGCGGCCGGAAGGCAACACCGACCGCCACTTGGTGTCTGGACGGTGGACTAGGAAGTGCAGGGTGTGGAGGAGGAGCCTGTACAGGACACGCCTCTCTGCATCTCGGAGGGAGATGAAGGGTTTGGAGGAAATGCAGCTCAAATTGTGTGGGACCGGCTCCCGGGATGGATTACGGCGCCTGGGTGCGATGAATACTTCCGGCTGAGCGGGGGCTTGCTCAACCACAAGTACTCCACACGTTTGAGCCCCCCCCCCCCCGCGGGCGGTTACTACTTTTTGTCGTCTTTTCTGCTCCTGGGCGCTCAAGTTGCCGAACCAAGCCACATCACACACATACAGGCAGCAGCCGAGGTCAGAATCAAAGCCGGGGGTCGCTGGTGCCGTGAGGCAGCGGCTCTACCCGCTGCTCCACCATGCCGTGCGCACACACACACACGGGGGGCCTGTTGACCGGTTGCATCGTGGCTTTGTTCGGCAACGAGCGCCCTGGAGCGGAAAAGACTACAAAAAGTAGTAAACACTGCCCAGTCCATCATCGGCTCTGACCTCCCTACCATCGAGGGAATCTATCGTAGTCGCTGCCTCAAAAAAGCTGGCAGCATCATCAAGGACCCACACCATCCTGGCCACTCACTCATCTCCCCTCCACCTTCAGCCTGAAGACTGAAGACTGAAGACTGCAACGTCCAGGTTCAGCAATAACCACAGCCATCAGGCTATTAAACTCAACTGAAACAAATCTCTGAACATTAATAGCCTATTATCTGGTTATTTGCACTTTATCTGCTTATTTAATGACATGTGTATATATTTATATAATGGTATATGGACACACTGATATGTTCTGTACTCATGCCTACTATATATCATGTTGTGCTGAAGCAAAGCAAGAATTTCATTGTCCTATCCGGGACACATGACAATAAACTCCCTTGACTTGACTTGACGTGTTGTACTGTTCTATACAACCCATCGGTTTAACCCCCGAGACTGGGGCCTTTTTAAAACGAAGTCAAAAAACAAATCCCCGAGTTTAAAAACAGGCTGGAAAGAGAATCAGATGACACCGAACAAAGATATTTAATGGGAAGTTGTGTAAAAAAAACAACAACAAAAACACACTAAAGAAAGAACTCTCCACGATTCAGTCGAGTTGTTCTTGGACTTTTCAATAAGGCACTGAATTCATTTTGAAAGGGCTTGAAGCTCTCTCCATCACAATCAGCTTGTTATTGAGGAAGCTAAAAGACTGGATGGAGCCTGTGCACATAATTCACTGCTGTTCCCTGCCAATGTCACGGTTTTATCTCCTTCCCTGAGAATGACCAGAGCCACAGACCCACCCATCCCCCCTCCCCTCCCCCCCAAACCCCAGATACCCAACACCAGAGTCTTGTCCACACACTCACTCAATGAGGTCACACACTCACTCACTCAATGAGGCGACTACCCTGATTTAAAAAATGGGGGGGGGGGGGGGTGCAACCCATCATCTCCAGAACCATTGGCAAGGCTTCCAGAATTTTCCATGTCGTTTCTTTTCACAAGCACCGCTACCCACATACACACACACACAATTTAAATCCCACATCAGCAATTTTGGGAAAATACATTTTTTTTTTAAAAAAGGGAAAAAAACCATGACAAAAGTTTTAGTGCTGGAACCAAGTGGACTGTTGTTCAAAGCTTCTTGGCCCAAAAATAGCCAGGGAGGAGGGAGAAGGAGAGAGGGAGAAAATAGCGTCTGTATCTCTCTGATTTTGGGAGGAGGAGGAGTGGGAATTTAAATAGAAGTCAACAAAAACTTCAGGGGTCACATTTTTTTTCTCCTCCGGCAACACAATCTTTTTTGCACAAAAGGAATGGCGGTGACTTAATTTTTTTCCCCTTTCTTTCTTTCTTTCTTTCCTGTTTCTTTCTTTCATTCTCTCCTCTACACTCTACCCCACCCCATTCCCCCCCCCCAGGATAGCAGTGGAAAATATTTGACAAAGGCCACCGGGCTGAAACAACAAAGAAAGAGTTGGCGAAAAGTTGGCAAAAGTTTGGCGAAACTTTTTTCATTGGTTTCAAGACACACATACAAACACACACAAAAAACAGTTACTTACTCAGCTCCAGTAGGTTTAAGGACAGGAGGAAGGCGACCAGGGGCGCCATCCCTAGCACAGAGAAAGTTTCTGCCTAACTTTTTCTCTTCCCGAAACACACACCCTCTTTGCAGAGCTGCGGGAGGGAGGGAGGGACGAAGCTCGATGTCCCTCTGTCGCCACCAAAGTATCTTTGATCGCCACTGCTTCGCTTCACACACGATCCCAGACTCAATCTCTCTCCGCTAACCAGTCCTCGAATTTAACCCAGGCTCGTCCTGGGTCCTAACGCCCGAGTTAGTTTTTTTTTTGTGTCTCTCGTTTATGATGATTATTATTATATTGTTCACAGTGTACTATGCTTACATATGCTGTCCTGCTTGCTTGCTCCAAGTTAGAATTTCCTAATTCTGCCTGGGACATAGGACAATTCCTGGTATGTTGCGAAACATACTTGGCTAATAAAGTATGATTATTATGATAGACAAAAAATGCTGGAGAAACTCAGCGGGTGAGGCAGCATCTATGGAGAGAAGGAATAGGCGACGCTTCGGGTCGAGCTTCCAGAGGAGGTAGTTGAGGCAGGGACGGTCGCAACGTTTCAGAAACATGGATAGGACAGGTTTGGAGGGATATGGACTAAGCGCATGCAGGTGGAACTAGTGTAGCTGGGACATGTTGGCAGGTGTGGGCAAGTTGGGCCGAAGGGCCTGTTTCCACGTGTAGTCGCGCAAGGGGACCCTTCGACCCGCCACGTTCATGCTAACCATCTAGAGTCATAGAGTCTTATAGTGTGGAAACAGGCCGTTCGGCCCAGCTTGCCCATACTGGTCAACATGTCCCAGCTACACTAGTCTCATTGATAGGTAGAATTAGCGCTATAAAAATGACTTTCTTACCACAATTAATATATTTGTTTCAAGCGATCCCAATATATATTCCAAAATATTTTTTAAAAAAACTAGATTCTACTATCACTAATTTTATATGGGATTACAGAGCACACAGAATTCAACGAAAGCATTTGTATACACCTAAAGAAGTTGGGGGCTTATCATTACCTAACTTTACATATTACTACTGGGCAGTGCATATTAAGAACATAATGTACTGGTTGGATAGTTCCACTCACCAGCGGAGTGGATAAGAATGGAGAAAGAGGAGTGTTTCCCGTACGATATAGGAACGATCTTGTTCTCACCGATAAAATTGAATAGTATAATATATAAGAAGAACCCAATTATTCACAATACAATAAGAATTTGGAAACAAATAAAATTATCCTTGAAATTAAATAATCTATCAGTACTAACCCCACTATTGAACAACCCTGCATTCAAACCATCTCTTATCGATAAAACATATAAACAATGGGATAGACTGGGGATTAGGAAAGTAGGAGATATGTATGAATTGGGCAAATTGTTATCATTTCAACAATTAAAATTAAAATTTAAACTGAAGGATAATCAATATTTCAAATATATACAGATATGTGACTTTATGAAGAAATATACACACAGATTTCAAATTATATTTTTAGACCCTTTAGAAGAAGCAATGAATATTAAGGCTGATTCACAAAAACTAATATCATACTTTTATAATAATATATTAAATAGAGAATTACCCTCAACAGAGGCACTAAGAGAAGATTGGGAACATGAACTAATGAGAAAGATCCCGAAGGATAGATGGGAAAAGTATCTGATGAACACACATAATTGTTCCATTAATGAAAGACATAATTTAATTCAATTTAAATTATTACATAGACTATATTATTCAAAAACGAGGTTGAATAAATTTTACCCAAACGTTTCTCTCAGATGCGATAAATGTTTGTTTCAAAATGCTAATATAACACATTCATTTGTAGGATGTATAAAGTTGAATAAATTTTGGAGCGATATATTTGATATATTTACAAAGCTTTTCAAGTCAAGAATAGAACCTAATACGGAATGGATTATATTTGGAATAATAGTAGAAGATATCAATTTAAATAAGGACCAAAAAGTTTTTTTAATTATGGGTTAATAATTGGAAAGAAATTGATACTTAAATTTTGGAAAAATACAGCTATTCCAACTGTTAAAATGTGGATTAGGAATATGATGGACATAGCACGCCTTGAAGAAATGAGACTCCGACTAATAGATAAATATGACCAATTCTTAAAGAGTTGGTCCCCTTTCATCGACTTTTTGGAATCATGTGATGCAGCGGTACCATAAAATTGCTGATTTCAGGTCAGGTCGTGGATAGATCTACATCTCCGAATAAAGATTTGAAAATTTCTCTTTTAAGGGTCTTTTGCTCCTATTTCTACTTTCCACTTTTTCTTTTCTTATACACACACTTCACGTTTTTCTATTTTCTACTATCTATTTTTCCTCTTTTTCTCTTCTCCAATTGTGTGTTTTTTTTTCCCCTTCTTCTTGTCTTTCTTATTTCCTTTTCAAAAACATAAAACTAGAGGTTGTACATAGAATGTATAATTACATTATGACATAGTTGGCACCTAAAATTAGGTCCCACTGTATTGTTTTGTATTGTACTAACTTCTAATAAAATAAATAAAAAAAACAAACAAAAAAACATGTCCCAGCTACACTAGTCCCACCCACCTCCCTCCAAATCTGTCCTATCCATGTACTTGCCTAATTGCTTCTTAAACATTGCGATAGTCCCAGCCTCAACTATCTCCTCCGGCAACTCGTTCTAAACACCCACCACCCTTTGCATGAAAAAGTTACCCTTTGCATTCCTATTAAATCTTTCCCCCCTCACCTTAAACCTATGTCCTCTGGTTCTCAATTCTCCTACTCTGGGCAAGACTCTGTGCGTCTACCCGATCTATTCCTCTCATTGTTTTGTACAAACTCTATATGTTTACCCCTCATACTCCTGCGCTCCAAGGAACAGAGTCCCAGCCTGCTCAACCTCTCCCTATAGCTCAGACCCTCGAGTCCTGGCAACGTCTTGGTAAATCTTCTCTGCACCCTTTCCAGCATGACAACATTCTTTCCTCTAACATGGTGACCAGAACTGAACACAGTACTCTAAATGCGGCTCCCCAACGTCTTATACAGCTGCAACATGGCCTCCCAACCTCCACACTCAATACTATTCCCTCTTCTCCCCTCTCCCATCATGCAAAAGGTACAGAAGTGTGACCTCCAGATTCAGAGACAGTTTCTTCACAGCTGTCACCAGGCAACTGAACCATCCCATCACCAACTAGAGAGTGGTCCGAAACTACTATCTACCTCGTACTATCCTTGACCAGACTTCACTGGCTTTATCTTGCACTAAAGTCAAAGTGTCCTTTATTGTCATTCAGATCTTTCGGTCTGAACGAAATTTTGTTGCCTGCAGTCAAACATATAATAAAAATAACAAAAACACACAATAAACCCAAATTTAACATCCACCACAGTGAGTTCACCAGGCACCTCCTCACTGTGATGGAGGCAAAAGTCTTAAAGTCTCTGTCTCTTCCCTCCTTGTTCTCCCTCTGCGTTGAGGCGATCCAGGCCTCCGATGTTGTGACCCCGCCGGGTGATGGTAAGTCAGTCCCGCGGCTCAACCGAGCTCCGCGAACGGGCCGGTTCAAACTCCGCGGCCCGTTATTCACTTATCATGTTAAACGTTATTCACTTATCATGTATCTGTACACTGTAAATGGCTCGAATGTAATCATGTGTTGTCTTTCTGCTGGCTGGTTAGCACGCAACAAAAAGCTTTTCACTGTACCTCGTTACACTTGACAATAACATAAAATTGAACTGAACTGAAGCTTATACCACTGCAACATGACCGCCTAACACAGGGGTCGGCAACCTACCGCCCACGGGCCGGATCCGGCCCGTAACCCGAAATCATCTGGCCCGCAGGCGTATTTTTTCTCAATTAGTTTTAGCGACCTGCGGGGGTGGGAGATTGCAACCTTCACGTGGTCCACCCTGTTTCAACAAATGCAATCAACTTGAAGTGCACAAAAAGAAGATCAAACAGAACAAGTTGTCTTACAACTTTAGGCTGTGCACGCCATACGCAAGAAGAAGACCTGGGAACTGCAGCCAGTCCCGGGGACGCGAGCTGACCTGGGAACTGCAGCTAGACCCGGGGCATGTAGGTGACCTGGGCACTACAGCCAGCCCAGGGTACGTAGGCGACCTGGGAATTGCAGCTAGTCCCGGGGCATGTAGGTGACCTGGGCACTACAGCCAGCCCGGGGCACGCGAGGGACCTGGGAACTACAGCCAGCCCGGGGCACGCGAGGGACCTGGGAACTGCAGAAAACGAATTGCAAAACACGTGACAACAACTGCGAAAAACAACACCAAGTGTCACACAATGGCGATGGATGTGGCCCGCCATCCACTCACAGACATGGGTCCTGGCCCCCATGCAGAACAAGGTTGCCGACTCCTGTCCTAACTTCTATATTCAATGCTCTGTACGAACAGAAGGCATAAAACAAAGTCCCAGGGGGCTGGATGAACTCAGCGGGTCAGGCAGCATCTGTGGACGGAGGTGGTGGTAATTGTGGCAGATGTGATAGTGGCATTTAAGTGGCTTTTTGATAGGCACATGGATTATTATAATCCTTTAGATTAGAAGATGCAACAAAACAGGATACCGGAAGGCGTGTGTTGGCTTCCTTGGAAGGAATGTCAGATGAAAAGACGATGAAAATTAGTTTTGCTTTTAACTTCATGCAATAGTGTACAAAATCATGAAAGGAATAGACCGTGTAGATGCACAGAGCTTCTATGCTCAGAGCAGGGGAATCGAGGACAAGAGGTTTAAGGTGGGGGAGGGAGGGGAGATTTAATAGGAACCAGAGGGGTAAACTTTTTCACTCAGAGGGTGGTGGGTGTATGGAACGAGTGTGCACACTCCACACAGCTAACACCCGTGATCAGGATCGAACCTGGGACCCTGGTGCCGTGAGGCAGCGGCTCTACCCACTGCACCAGTGGGCCGCTCGAGTAGGCAGGAACTTCAGGACAGAGGTGAGGGGGAAAGATTTAATAGGAATGTGAGGGGGTAACTTTTTTCCACAAGGGGTGGTGGGTGTATGGAGCGAGCTGCCGGAGGAGCTAGTTGAGGCTGGGACTATCATAACGTTTGAGAAACATTTAGACAGGTACATGGATAGGACAGGTTTGGAGGGATATGGACCAAGCGCAGGCAGGTGGGACTAGTGTAGATGGGGCAAGTTGGTCAGTGTTGACAGGCTGGGCAGAAGGGCCTGTTTCCACACTGTACTCAAAAACTGTCACTCTGTGCTCCAAAACTCTGCATGGAAGATTCGGTGGGATGGATAGATTTAATTCTCGGAATGAAAATAGCAAGGAAAATTAAAGCTGGCAATCATTGCAAGTCAGGCAGAAGAACAGAAGTATTCTATGACTCCCAAGATGGACACAAAATGCTGGAGGAACTCAGCGGGGACAGGCAGCATTTCTGGAGAGATGAAATGGGTGACGTTTCAGCTCGAGACCCTTCTTCAGACTGTCTCTCTCGACAATAGACAATAAGGTTCAGGAGTAGGCCATTCGGCCCTTCGAGCCTGCACCGCCATTCACTGTGATCATGGCTGATCATCCACAATCAGTTCCCCGTTCCTGCCTTCTCCCCATATCCCGACTCCGCTATCTTTAAGAGCTCTATCTAACTCTCTCTTGAAAGCATCCAGAGAATTGGCCTCCACTGTCTTCTGAGGCAGAGAATTCCACAGATTCACAACCTCTCTGTGTGAAAAAAGTTTTTCCTCATCTCCATTCTAAATGACCTACCCCTTAATGGGTCAGAGATGGTCTTACTAAGGCCATCTCTGAACCCTTATTCTTAAACAGTGGCCCCTGGTTCTGGACTCCCCAAACATCGGGAACATATTTCCTGCCTCTAGTGTGTCCAAACCATTAATAATCTTATGTTTCAATAACATGAATGAATGAATGAATGAATAAGTTTATTGGCCAAGTATTCACATACAAGGAATTTGCCTTGGTGCTCCGCCCACAAGTAACAACATGACATACAGTGACAGTTAGGAATGATACATAAAACATTAATAATAATACATTATTGATTAAACATGTGAATTAAATAAAAGGAGGCTACAGATATTTGGTTATTGAGTAGAGCTACCAAATGTGGAAAAAAGCTGTTTTTATGTCTGGCTGTGGCAGCTTTGACAGTCCGGAGTCGCCTTCCAGAGGGAAGTGATTCGAAGAGTTTGTGGCCAGGGTGAGAGGGGTCAGAGATGGTCTTACTCGCTCACTTCCTGGCCCTTGTTCGTCAATGGAGGGAAGGTTGCAGCCAACAACTTTCTCAGCTGATCGGACGATTCGCTGCAGCCTCCGGATGTCGTGCTTGGTGGTTGAGCCAAACCAGACCATGATGGAGAAGGTGAGGACAGACTCTACGATGGCCGTGTAGAAGTGGACCATCATTGCCTGTGGCAGATTGTGCTTCCTCAGCTGCCGCAGGAAGTACATCCTCTGTTGCTCTCCTCTCATCCTTCTAAACTCCAGTGTATACAAGCCCAACCGCTCCACTCCATCAACATATGACAGTCCCGCCATCCCGGGAATAAACCTCGTGAACCTACGCTGCACTCCCTCAATAGCAAGAATGTCCTCCCTCAAATCTGGAGACCCGAAACGTCACCCATCCTTTCTCTCCAGAGATGCTGCCTGTCCCGCTGAGTTACTCCAGCATTTGATGTCCATCTTCGGTGTAAACCAGCATCTGCAGTTCCTTCCCACACACATCGTGTAACTCCCTCTGCGTTTCCCCCCCCGATTGGAAAATATCAGCCTCTCCCATCCCCCTCCCTGCCCAGTGAACCATGACACACTGTCTGAGAACAGAACAATGGAGAAACGTGCGGCTGGATTGCAGTCAGAATGTCGTCAGTCCTTGACACTTATTTTAAAAGAGACAGATGAAGCACAAATTCTTTGTAGCTGGTGGGACAGACACTGGATTGGAGGGAAGGGAAGTGCCCCCCCCCCCCCCCCCCCCCCGAACTGTCTCCCTCGGATGGTCACGTCGTACATCGATCCAGCACAGACCAGACAGAAAGCACTTTATACTGTTTTACTGTTATTCAAAAATCTTGTTTCCCTGGGTGTCTAAATGTTTAGTTAATTAACTTATTACATCGAATGGAAGCTGCGTACCAAATCTCATTGTACCTCGGTGCAATGACAATAAAATATATTATTATTATTAATTATATTATTATTGTGGTTATGCTGCCTTCTACTGTGTTATTGATAAAGTTGGCGATATATTAACCTGATGACTGTTTGGTTGCAAACTGCCAATATAGGCAGCCTTTGATTGTGTTAATACTCTGGGTGTGTGTTTTTGTTTTCTGAATGAAAGTACAGGTAATTGTAAAAAAAAGGGGGAATAAAATAGAGGGTTACCGGGGAATAAGAGGAGTCAGACTGCAGCACCACCATCTGCATCGCCTTCAATAGACAATAGACAATAGGTGCAGGAGTAGGCCATTCGGCCCTTCAAGCCAGCACCGCCATTCAATGTGATCATGACTGATCATCCCCAATCAGTTCCTGCCTTATCCCCATATCCCCTGACTCCGCTATCTTCAAGAGCCCTATCTAGCTCTCTCTTGAAAGTATCCAGAGAACTGGCCTCCACCGCCCTGTGAGGCAGATAATTCCACAGACTCACAACTCTCGGTGTGAAACAGTGTTTCCTCATCACCGTTCTAAATGACTTACCCCTTATTCTTATTCGAGTATCGACCCGAAACGTCACCAATTTCTTCTCTCCATAGATGCTGCCTCACCCACTGAGTTTCTCTAGCATTTTATGTCTACCTGTGATTATAATCGTCGCCCACAGTGTACAGATACAGGATAAAAGGGATAACAACTATGGAGGTGTCAAGCTGCTGGGAGGAGTGATAGTGAAATGTAACTCCGAACTTCACAGGAGATACATCTTCCTGTGGCTATCATACTGCACATCTCCTCCCCTTTCTGTCGTGGGGTAGACTGACTCCCCTGCCCCTGTAAGGAGGATGCTATGAGAATGCAGGGTGACTTGGACAGGTTGGGGGAGTGGGCAGATGCATGGCAGATTAAGTTTAATGCGGATAAATGTGAGGTTATCCACTTTGGTAACAAAAACAGGAAGGCAGATTACTATCTAAATGGCATCGTTGGGAAAAGGGGAAGTACAATGGGATCTGGGGGTCCTTTTTCATCAGTCTATGAAAATAAGCATGCAGGTACAGCATGCGAATGGCATGTTGGCCTTTATAACAAGGGGAATCGAATATAGGAGCAAAGAGGTCCTTCTGAAGTTGTACAGAGCCCTAGTCAGACCACACCTGGAGTATTGTGTGCAGTTTTGGTCCCCTAATTTGAGGAAGGACATTCTTGCTATTGAGGGAGTGCAGCGTAGGTTTACAAGGTTAACTCCCGGGATGGCGGGACTGTCATATGCTGAGAGAATGGAGCAGCTGGGCTTGTACACTCTGGAGTTTAGAAGGATGAGAGGGCATCTCATTGAAACATATGATTGTTACGGGTTTGGACACGCTAGAGGCAGGAAACATGTTCCCGATGTTGGGGGAGTCCAGAACCAGGGGCCACAGTTTAAGAATAAGGAGTAAGCCATTTAGTCTGATCTTGACCACTTCCTGTTCTCTATATTGATTTAGAAAAAACGCTGCCACTTACGGCTGTGATTTTTGGCCATCTTACTCAGAGTCCCTCCCCGCTGCGCAGGGCAAGAGGATTTTTCCCATCAATGAAAAATAAGTTATTAGTGTTTAAAAATGTTGAGATTCTCTCTCCTAAAGGCCACGCCCCTTCCGGAGGGACTATGAAACCCGGAAGTGTTGAGTGCCTCAGTCAGTCGCTGCAAGATGGGGGAGCGAGAGGGTCACGTCTCTCAGTCTGAGCTGTGAATAACACTGAACACATGTCTACTAAACTGTGAGTGTTTTTACTGACCTGTCAGTGCCCTTAATGTGGTTTGAAAATATAGTTTGGAAATGCTAAAGCTGTGTTGCCTTTGGTTTGGAAATACTAAAGCTGTGTTGCCTTTGGTTTGGAAATGCTAAAGCTGTGTTGCCTAATTAAAGTTGCCTTACCAAATTAAAGTTGCCTTGCCTAATTAAAGTTGCCTTGCCTTGTATATAATTAAAAGTCTAATCTTGACCACTTCCTGTTTGCGCTTTATATTGATTTTAGAAAAAACGCTACCACGTACGGCTGTGATTTTTGCCCATCTTACTCAGAATCTCCCTCCGCTCATCAGGTGCTGATAATTTTTCCCATCGATGAAAAATAAAAGAGTTATTAGTGCTTAAACAATGTTGAGATTCTCTCTCCTGTCAATCATGCCATGAAGGCCACGCCCCTGCTGGTGGGGGGGAAGGGACTATAAAACCCAGAAGTGTGGGCGCGGCTTATCTGCTTGAAATGGTATGAAACTGCACTTGAATTTGGTGGCCTTGCACACTGCTTGAAATGGAATTTCAAGGAATAGTTGTGAGTCAACTGCCAGCCCACCAGCCGTGAGTGAGTGAACTGCCACCACATCAGGCTTGAGTGGCTGAGCTGCCACCCCAAGAATCCATTCAGCCCACAATGTCCATACTAGCCCTCTGGAAATCTCTCCCTTCAGCCCATGTAATAGTACAAGTCTGAAGAAGGGTTTCGGCCCGAAACGTTGCCTATTTCCTTCGCTCCATAGATGCTGCTGCACCCTCTGAGTTTCTCCAGCTTTTTTGTGTACCTTCGATTTTCCAGCATCTGCAGTTCCTTCTTAAACACTAATAGTACAAGTTGTTCTATATGTGTGTGTACTGTACTAGTTGTATATACAGAAGCAAAGATACTGGAGCAAGAGCCTTCTATAATCTTTGTACACAAGTGTGTGTTCATTCCTCTCCACAAGGTGTCGCCGTGGACGAGACGTATGGTACGCACACACACACCTCAAGATGTGACGTAAGTGCGCAAACCGCCCCGCTCCGAGTGACGTAAGTGCGCAAACCGCCCGCTGTGAGTGACGTAAGTGGTGCGCAAACCGCCCCGAGTGACGTAAGTGCGCAAACCGCCCCGCTCCGAGTGACGTAAGTGCGCAAACCGCCCCGCTCCGAGTGACGTAAGTGCGCAAACCGCCCCGCTCCGAGTGACGTAAGTGCGCAAACCGCCCCGCTCCGAGTGACGTAGTGCGCAAACCGCCCCGCTCCGAGTGACGTAGTGCGCAAACCGCCCCGCTCCGAGTGACGTACTGCGCAAACCGCCCCGCTCCGAGTGACGTTGTGCGCAAACCGCCCCGGCCGCTCTGACTGACTGACGCAGAACACACTGCAGGCGGCGAGGCGGAGTTACCGGTAGCGGCGTCTCTCGACAGCGGGGAGGAAAACAAGCGTTGCAGTCGTTCAGCGGCTGAAGTCGACGCTCTCCCGGCCCGGCCCGGCCTGACCCGACCTGACCCCCGACAGAGCGGCCGCCCGGTCCCCCCCGCTCTCCCCTCCCCCATGGCCGCCCGCGTCCCCCCGCTCTGGGCTCGATGTGGCCGTGAGTATCCCGACTAACGTTCCGCCGGACAAACGTTCCCACCGAAGACAGACACCAAGAATAGCTGGAGTTACTCAGTGGGACGGGCAGCGTCTCTGGGGGACAATGGGAATGGGCGACGTTTTTGTGGCCGAGACCCTTCTTCAGACTGAGAGTCAGTGGGAAGGGGAAGCGAGAGATTATAGACGGTGATTATAGAGAGTAGGTGGACAAAAATGCTGGAGAAACTCAGCGGGTGAAGCAGCATAGAAACATAAACATAGACAATAGGTGCAGGATGGCTGATCATCCAACTCAGTATCCTGTACCTGCCTTCTCTCCATACCCCCTGATCCCTTTAGCCACAAGGGCCACATCTAACTCCCTCTTAAATATAGCCAATAAACTGACCTCAACTACCTTCTGTGGCAGAGCATCTATGGAGCGAAGGAAATGGGCAACGTTTCGGGTCTGAAGAAGGGTTTCGACCTGAAATGGTGCCTATTTCCTTCGCTCCATAGATGTTTCTCCAGCATTTTTGTCTACCGTAGGACAGGTGCTGTTGAACTGGAAAGGGTGAGGAGGAGATTTATGAGGATGTTGCCAGGACTTGAGGGCTGAGCTACAGGGAGAGGTTGAGCAGGCTTGGACTTTATTCCTTGGAGTGCAGGAAGATGAGGGGTGATTTCGTAGAGGTATATAAAATCATAAGGGGATCAGATCAGGTAGACGCACAGAGTCTCTTGCGCAGAGTAGGTGAATCAAGAACCAGAGGACATTGGCTTAAAGTGAGGGGAAAATTTAATAGGATCCTGTGGGATAACCTTTTCAATCCTAGGGTGGTGGGTGGAGTAGGCCATTCGGCCCTTCGAGCCAGCACCGCCATTTAATGTAATCATGGCTGATCATCCCCAATCAGTACCCCATTCCTGCCTTCTCCCCATATCTCCTGACTCCGCTATTTTGAAGAGCCCTATCTAGCTCTCTCTTGAAAGCATCCAGACAACCTGCCTCCCCCACCCTCTGAGGCAGAGAATTCCACACAACTATGTGAGAAAAAGTGTTTCCTCGTCTCCGTTCTAAATGGCTAACTCATTATTCTTAAACTGGCCCCTGGTTCTGGACTCCCCCAACATCGGGAACATGTTTCCTGTTTCTAGCGTGTCCAAACCCTTAACAATTTTATACGTTTCAATGAGATCTCCTCTCATCCTTCTAAACTCCAGAGTGTACAAGCCCAGCCGCTCTATTCTCTCAGCATGTGACAGTCCCGCCATCTCGGGAATTAACCTTGTAAACCTACGCTGCACTCCCTCAATAGCAAGAATGTCCTTCCTCAAATTAGGGGACCAAAACTGCACACAATACTCCAGGTGTGGTCTCACTAGGGCTCTGTACAACTGCAGAAGGACCTCTTTGCTCCTATATTCGACTCCTCTTGTTATAAAGGCCAACATGCCACTCGCTTTCTTGACTGCCTGCTGTACCTGCATGCTTACTTTCATAGACTGATGAACAAGATCCCGTGGTACTTCCCCTTTTCCCAACTTGACACCATTTAGATAGTAATCTGCCTATTCAGGTACTATCGCAACGTGTAAGAAACATTTGGAGAGGTACATGGATAGGACAGGTTTAGAGGGCTAAACACAGGCAGGCGGGACTAATGTAGATAGGGCATGTTGGTCAGTGTGGGCAAGTTGGGCCGAAGGGCCTGCTTCCACGCTGTGTGACCATGACAGTAACGGGCTTTTTGATGGGTTCCCTGCAGGCTTTGTGTCCACGTCGGCAGCCCCACGCGTGGCCAGCACGCAGCTGCATCAGAGGCGCAGCAAGCTGTTCGATGAGGAGAAGGCCCGGCAGCAGGGCCTGGCGCCGCGCATCGAGAAGATCGAAGTGAAACATGTGGGGAAGCCCGAGCCGGGAGCAGTGTTCATCATGAACAAGGGCCTGTCCACCCCCTACAACTGTGCCATGCGTGAGTAGACTTCAGTGACTACAGTGTGTCAACTTCTCTACATCGGCGAGACCAAGCGCAGGCTCGGCGATCGTTTCACTGAACACCTCCGCTCAGTCCGTCTTAACCTACCTGATCTCCCGGTGGCTCAGCACTTCAACTCCCCCTCCCATTCCCAATCTGACCTTTTTATCCTGATCCTCCTCCATTGTCAGAGTGAAGCCCAGCGCAAATTGGAGGAACAGCACCTCATATTTCGCTTGGGTAGTTAACACCCCAGCCGTATGAACATTGACTTCTCCAACTTCAGATAGCCCTTGCTTTCCCTCTCCATCCCCTTGCCCTTCCCAGTTCTCCCACTAGTCTTACTGTTTCCGCCTACCTGCTATCTTTGTCCTGCCCTCTCCCATGACATCAGTCTGAAGAAAGGTCTCGACCCGAAACGTCAGCCATTCTTTCTCTCCAGAGATGCTGCCTCACTCGCTGAGTTACTCCAGCATTTTGTGTCTACCTTCAATGACTACAGTCAGTGGCTCAGCCGTAGAGTTACTGCCTTGTTTCTTAAATGTTGTGATACTACCTGTCTTAACTACCTCCCCCTGCAGCTCGTTCCATGCACCCACCACCCTTTGTATAAAAAATTTGCCCCTCAAGTTCCTATTAAATCTTTTCCCTCTCACCTTAAATTTAATTGTCATTGATAGACGAGTTATGACTTCCTTCTCAATTATATTTTATCTAAATCGATGCAAAATTTCAAGTAGTTCCCAGACATGCGTCACAAAGGTTAAATTCTAGACACATTTTCGATGATCGGCCCACAGCCTATTCTCTCCAAAGATGCTGCCTGTAAACTTGACATTTTGCATCGGTTTAGATAAAATATAGTTGAAAAGGAAGTCATAACTCGTCAGTGCCAAAAGTTGCACATTAATTAATTAAGTAAGCTAATTAGAAAATGAGATGGTAAAAGTATGTGCAGGTTTTGGTTTTGACGAGTTTCAGGTATGATTTCTATAATATTTTTACACAATATGTTAAAAAAATTCAGGTAGTTACATGATTTGGGTCACAAACTTAAATGATAAAGCACCTCGGCCCACAGCCTAGAAGGAATGGGTGACGTTTCGGGTCGGGACCCTTCTTCAGACTGACCCTGACTCGATCCAAAACGTCATCCATTCCTTCTCTCCAGAGATGCTGCCTGATGCGCTGAGCTACTCCAGCGTTTTGTGTGTATCTCCGTGCTCCAAAGCTGCCTCGTGTCTGTAGCGGCAGACTTTCATATCTTTCAGGTAATTAGCACCCTAGCCGCTAAATGGATGAGAGTGGTTGAAGGGAGTGTCTTTGAAAAGCATGCGAGCTCACTCACAGAGACCTTCAGAACAAATAGGGCTTAAAAACATAGTCTTTTGATGAATAAATGCTTTATTGCTGATAGAAAACAGTAAGATACATCCAAATTTCTTACGACTCATTACTACAATCGTCATCGAACTCCAGCTTATTACTTTAGACATTAGAAAACTCCTCGTATCTCCGTAACACTGGAATGATTTCCTTTAGACCTCGCATGGACCCCGCATGGTCGAAGGGTTATCCTTCCCATCGCCTCTCCAAACCAATCTAAAAACTAAACTTCTGCGCAAGCATCTAAACTCCAAACACGCCCAAAAACACGTCATAAATCCCACCCACAATATAACGGGCAGTCTAAAATTTAAAGGCACATGCCATCATCAATGACGTAAAACAGGCCAAATGGCCACTCCAGTATCTTTTGTCCTCTTCTGCAGATATCAGCGACTGGTGCGTGCGACGGTCCATTCTGGCCCTTGTGGATGGCGAAGTCTGGGACATGTATAAACCCCTGGACAAGTCCTGCGAAATCCAGTTCCTCACCTTCACAGACGAGAACCCAGAGGCCGTTAACCAGGTAAGAACTCCAGATAGCCCTTGCTTTCTCTCTCCATCCCCTTCCCCTTCCAAGTTCTCCCTGCATGCCTCCGCCTACATTCTATCTCTGTCCCACCCCCTCCCCTGACATCAGTCTAAAGAAGGGTCTCGGCCCGCAACGTCACCCATTCCCTCTCTCCAGAAATGCTGCCTGTCCCGCTGAGTTACTCCAGCATTTTGTGTCTAACCAGGTAAGGACCCGCTTGCTGGTCCACGGGGGAGCTGAGGGCGAGCGACGTTCTGTATCACAATGGGCAGGGTGGGGATAGGTAGGGGGAAAAGAAAAGCAGGGCTGCATGGTGGCACAGCGGTAGAGTTCCTGCCTTATAGTGCCAGAGATCCAGGTTCAATTCTGACTACGGTTGCTCCAAACAACACCTTATATTTTGCTTGGGCAGCTTACACCCCAGCGGTATGAATATTGACTTCTCTAACTTCGTAACCCTTGCTTTTACTCTCTCTCCATCCCCCCCCCCATCCTAGCTCTCTGACCAGTCTGACTGTCCCGCTGAGTACATTTTATTTTTGTTTGCTTCTTTGTCACCTTTTCCCAGCGAACAAAATTTTCCTTGAACTACATCCCCTTTGATGTCTTGTTTTCACACCTTACACTTCCTTACCTCTGTGTCTCCTTCCACCCTGACTCTCAGTCTGAAGTAGGGTCTCGACCCGAATCGTCACCCATTCCTTCTCTCCAGAGATGCTGCCTGTCCCACTGAGTTACTCCAGCATTTTGTATCCATCTATGGGCGCTTTGTCTGATTGGAGTTTGTACGTTCTCCTCGTGACCTGCGTGCGTTTTCTCCGCTTTCCTCCCACACTCCAAAGCGTACGGGTTTGTAGGCTAATTGGCTTTGATAAAATTGTAAATTGTCCCCCAGTGTCGTGTAGGATAGTGCTCGTGTACGGGGATCATTGGTCGGCGCGGACTTGGTGGGCCGAAGGGCCTGCTTCCGCGATGTATCTCTGAACTAAACTAAAATTTCCAGTGGTTCATAAGTCTATCAGTTCAGAATCAGAAGCACACTTTATTTGCCAAGTATGTTTTACAACATACGAGGAATTTCATTGGCCAGGAGCAGAATAAGGCCGTTCGGCCCATCAAGTCTACTCCGCCATTCAATCATGGTTGATCCAGCTTTCTATTTCAACCCCATTCTCCTGCTTTCACTCCATAAGCTCAGACACCCGTGGTTCAATGGTTCTTTATTATCGAGTGTACCAAGGAACAGAGACGTTATGTTTCAGCTTACTGATCAGTAACTATTGCCATGTGTAAGTATAATCCCTGATTAAGACAGCACCGCTGAAGCAATGTGCAAGAGTCGGCAAGCTTTGGCGGCGTTTTCGCAGTTCCAGCTGCAGCTGGCCATAAAGGCCTGAGGCCTACCGTCCAGATCATCCCTCTCTCCTGGCCTCAACTCTTTGTGGGGTGGAAGTGAATGGCATGAAATGAGATCCTGCCTCCTCCCCCACTCCATCATGCCCATGGTAGTCACAAGCTGCTGGAGTAACTCAGCGGCTCAGGCAGCATCTCTGGATAGAAGAAATGGGTGCCATTTCAATAGACAAGTGACAATAGGTGCAGGAGTAGGCCATTCGGCCCTTTGAGCCAGCACCGCCATTCAATGTGATCATGGCTGATCATCCCCAATCAGTACCCCGTTCCTGCCTTCTCCCCATATCCCCTGTCTCCGCTATTTTTAAGAGCCCTATCTAGCTCTCTCTTGAAAGTATCCAGAGAACCTGCCTCCACCATTTCAGGTCGAGACCCTTCTTCAGACCAGAAGATACTGCTCCTCTTGTTGCTCCTATCTTTGCTTCAGGCTGATGTCAGGGGAGGGGCCGGGACAAAGATAGAATGTAGGCGGGGACAGTAAGACTGGTGGGAGAACTGGGAAGGGGAAGGGGAGGGAGAGAGAAAGCAAGGACTATCTGAATGTCCATACCACTGGGGTGTAAACTGCCCAAGTGACATTTCCGGTCGCAACCCTTGATGAAGGATCTCGACTTGAAACGCCATCTATTCCTTTTCCCTTGAGATGCTGCCTCCCAGTGGTATGAATATTGACTTATCCAACTTCAAGTAACTCCGGCATTCACCTCTCTCTCCATCCCTCTCCCACCCAAGTCACACCAGCTTCTCGTTTTCACCCAACAAACGGTAAACAGTGGCCTGTTCCCTTTATCATCGGTACTTTTTTGCACATCTTTCATTCGTTGTTCGTTGTCTCTCCACATCACCGCCTGTATCTCTCGTTTCCCTTATCCCTGACCAGTCTGAAGAAGGGCCTGGACCTGAAACGTCACCCATTCCTTCTCTCCCAAGATGCTGCCTGTCCCGCTGAGTTACTCCAGCATTTTGTGTTCTTTAAATCTTTGTTTTAAACCAGCATTTGCGCAGTGGCATCCTCCACATGTCTACATCCACGTGTGAGGTGGGGGTGGCAGCTCTTGCTCATTGTGCACTGATTTTAACCAGGCTTATTGGCGATCCTGTGCGATGATGATGGGCTACGTCCTAGAAACGGCCTTTAAAGATGAGTACGCCGTTGAACTCGTCCGAGCGCCCGAAGTACCAGGTCTGCTTGTCTTTTCTCTTTGGGGCGGAAGTTGGGGCTCGGCCGCGGTTTCTGAGTGGATTGTGTCCACTGCTTCAGGGCGGTGCGGCGCAGCAGGTAGTGCCGCTGCCTCTCGGCGTCAGAGCCCTGGGTTCGATCCTGACTACGAGCGCTTGGGCCAAACGTGGAGGTCCTTGGGATGTGGGGGGGGGGGGGGAGGGACACCGGAGCACCCGGATGGCGGAAGCCAGCGCGAGTCATGGGGAGAACGTGCAAATTCAGCGCAGACAGGCACCCGAGGTCAGAATTGAACCCGGGTCTTTGATACTGTGAGGCAGCAGTTCTGCCAGTGTGCAGGTTGGGTGTAAGAAAGTAGCTGTTCCAAAGGCTGGTGCAGCACGGTGGCGCAGCGCTAGAGTTGCCACCTCACAGGGCCAGAGACCCAGATTCGATCCTGACTACGGGCGCTGTGTGTACGGAGTTTGCACGTTGTTACTGTGACGGTGTGCGCAGTCTCCAGGTGCTCTCTCACACTCCAAAGACGCACAGGTTTGTAGCTTAATCGGCTTTGGTAAAGATTGTAAACTGTCCCCGGTGTGTAGGATAGTGCTAGTGTACGAGGTGATCGCTGGTCAGTACGGACTCGGTGGGCCGAAGGGCCTGTTTCCGTGCTGTTTCTCCAGACGAAACTAAATTAAACATCAGTCTGATTATGGGTCCCGCGCCGAAATGTCGCCTATCCACGTCATCCAGAGATGCTGCCTGACCCGCTGAGTTACTCAAGTTTAAGTTCACATTTATTGTCACATGCATGGATTAAGGTACAGTGATATTTGAGTTACCTTACAGCCGTACGAAGTGAAAAACAACACGACACACAGCAAGTAACATAAACATCCACCATAGTAGAATCAACATTTCTCACTCCTAGGTCTTTGTGCCCTTTTGTGTAAACCAGCATCTGCAGTCCCTTGTTTCTGCATTTAGATAGACACTTAATCAGATGAGGCATGGTAGGATGTGATCCTAATGTGGGCCGACAGACTCGGTGTGGAGGGGAGAGAAAGGCCGGCATGGGCTCAGTGGGCTGAACGGCCTGTTTCTGTGCTGCACAATGCCGTGACTCTAAGATGGAAAGAGTGCAGGGAAGATTAACGAGGATGTTGCCAGGACTCGAGGGCTTGAACTATAGGGAGTGGTTTCGCTGACTGAGGCACTATTCCCGGGTGCACAAGAGGATGAGGGGTGAAGTTGTAGAGGTGTATAAAATCATGAGGAGAATAGATCGGGTACATGCACACAGTCTTCTACACAGAGTAGGGGAATCAAGAACCAGTGGACATAGGTTTAAATGTGTAAGAAAGAACAGCAGATGCTGCTAAAATCGAAGGTAGACACAAAAAGCCGGAGGAACTCAGCGGGTGAGGCAGCATCTATGGAGAAAAGGAATGGGCGACGTTTCGGGTTGAGACCCTTCTTCAGTCTCGACCTGAAACGTCGCCCATTCTGGGACTAGCACGCAAAGAGTCACCTGGTTACATCTATTAATGTAGATGGGGCATGTTGGTCGGCATGAGCAAGTTGGGCCGAAGGGCCAGTTTCTCGCCGTGTGACTCTCTCCCTCTCTTGCAGTGATGGCTGGAGCATTCTGTTACGACGTGATACTGGACAGTCGGTTGGATGAATGGATTCCCTCGGCTGTGAGTCTGCTGTCTTCATGTCAACCCCTCTTACTCAGAGCTCCTGAGGCTCACCCGCAGAAATCCCATGCTCCTTTTCGTTCCCCCCCCCCCCCCCCCCCCCCCCCCTCCGACCGCATTTGGAGCACTGTGAGCCGTCTTGGGGCCCCATATCTGAGGAAGGACATGCTGGCGTTGGAGAGCGGTCCAGAGGAGGTTTTAGAGAACGATCGGGTTAACGTACGATGAGCGATCGACGGCTCAAGGAGCAACTCTGGGGATGTCTCGAGTTAAGACCCTTCTTCAGACTCTGAAGAAAGGTCCCGACCCGAAAGGTCACCCATATCCTTGTTCTCCCGAGATGCTGCCTGACCTGAATGGAATTCAAGTCAAGTTAAGTCAACTTTATTTGTCACATGTCACATACACGATGTACAGTGAAATGAAAGTGGCAATGCCTGCGGGCTTGTGCAAAACAACAGAACAGAACAGAACCAAGAGTACATGAGTCGCTGGTGAGATCAGAGTTTACTGTCCTGATGGCCTGTGGGAAGAAACTCGGTCTCATCCTCTCTGTTTTCACGGCATGACAGCGGAGACGTTTGCCTGACCGTAACAGCTGGAACAATCCGTTGCTGGGGTGGTAGGGGTCCCCCATAATGTTGCTGGCTCTGGATCTGCACCTCCTGGTGTGTAGGTCCTGCAGGGGGGGGGGGGGCGAGTGTAGTTCCCATAGTGCGTTCAGAATTGAATACTTTATTGTCACATGTGACAGGTCACAGTGAAATTCTATGCTTGCGCTCTTTGCAAGCAATGAATCCCACCCCACCTTTGCGCCAGTTCCCCCCTTTGTTCTCCCTCGTCGACCGCCGCGCTGATCGCTCCACTATCGCCGCCGGGTCCTCTCCGGCCGCTGACCCGGGCCCCAGCCGTGCGCGGGCACCACAGACCCAGGCAAAGATGGCCAGGCTGCACCTCGCAGCATCGAGGTTCTGACCCGCGAGGCCCTTTGCTAAGTGCTGCTGAGTTAGTCCGGAAGCCCTTGTGTCCTTTTATGCCTTGACAAGTCTCGGCTTCCTGATCGGTGGGTAACTCAATCTCCCGTCAAATTAAGTCAGTCCTGATGCAGTGTATCGATCCAAACACGTCAACAGTTTCCTTGCTGCCACAGAGGCTGAGCTCCTCCCAGCGGGAGGGCTGGTAATGCGAGAGGTGAATTTTAATAGACAACAGGTGCAGGAGGAGGCCATTCGGCCCTTCGAGCCAGCACCACCTTTCAATGGGATCATGGCTGATCATCCCCAATCAGTACCCCGTTCCTGCCTTCTCCCCATATCCCCTGACTCTGCTATTTTTAAGAGCCCTATCGAGAGCTCTCTTGAAAGCATCCAGAGAACCTGCCTCCACCACCCTGTGAGGCAGAGAATTCCACAGACTCACCACTCTCAGGGAGAAAAAGTGTTTCCTCGTCTCCGTTCTAAATGGCTTACTCCTTATTCTTAAGCTGTGTGTGGCCCCTTGGTTCTGGACTCCCCCAACATCGGGAACATGTTTCCTGCCTCTAGTGTGTCCAAGCCCTTAACAATCTTATGTTTCAATGAGACGCCATCTCATCCTTCTAAACTCCAGAGTGTACAAGCCCAGCCACTCCATTCTCTCAGCATATGACAGTCCCGCCATCCCAGGAATTTACCTTGTAAACCTACGCTGCACTCCCTCAATAGCAAGAATGTCAATCCTCAAATTTCCCCAGTTGCTGTTCGCTGTGTTCACCACACTGTGTCACCCTCCTTCCACGTGAAGTGGGACTGTCGCTGGGAGACCAGTGATCCCAGAGAGAGAGAGAAGCTTCATGGCCAGAATAATCTTCATTTGCGCAGGTCTGAAGAAGGGTATCGACCCGAAACGTAGCCCGTTCCTTTGCTCCTTAGATGCTGCCTCACCCGCTGAGTTTCTCCAGCATTTTTGTCTACCTTTAATTAGTGCGGGTGTCAGGGGTAACGGGGAGAAGGCAGGAGAATGGGGTTGTGAGGGAGAGATAAATCAGCCGTGATTGAATGGTGGAGTAGACTCTGATGGGCCGAATGGCCTCAATCCGCTCCTATTACTTATGAATAAGAGCTGGAAGGCACAACCAGGAGAGGCTGGAGGTTCGAGTCACCCCGGCATTCCTAACACTGAACAAAAAAAACCGCCAAAGTGCTGGAGGAACCCAGTGGGTCAGGCAGCATCTGCAGAGGGAAAGGAATTGACGTTGCGCGTGATCCCCCTCGTCCGTGCGCTCGTCCTCCCCGTCCCCAGGTCTCTCACATCCCTTGGTGGCACGGTGGCGCAGCGGTAGAGTTGCTGCCTCACAGCGCCAGAGACCTGGGTTCCATCCCGACTACGGGTGCCGTCTGTACGGAGTTTGTACGTTCTCCCCGTGACCCGCGTGGGTTTTCTCCGAGAACTTCGGTTTCCTCCCCACACTCCAAAGTGGATGAATTGGCTTGGTAAAAAGTGTAAATTGTCCCTCGTGTGTGTCGGGTAGTGTTAATGTGCAGGGATCACTGGTCAGTGTGGGCTCGGTGGGCTGAAGGGCCTGTTTCCGCGCTGTATCTGTGAAGTAGACATCTCCCCTCTTTCCCCTGCAGTTGCCAGTGGTCACCCATTCACACTAGTTCTATCTTATCCCACTTTCGCTTCCACTCCCTACACACTAGGGGCAAATTAACAGAGGGCCAATTCGCCTACAGACCTGCACGTCTTTGGGAAGCGGGAGGAACTTATAGAAACTTACAAAATTCTTAAGGGGTTGGACAGGCTAGATGCAGGAAGATTGTTCCCGATGTTGGGGAAGTCCAGGACAAGGGGTCACAGTTTAAGGATAAAGGGAAAATCCTTTAGGACCGAGATGAGAAAAACATTTTTCACACAGAGAGTGGTGAATCTCTGGAATTCTCTGCCACAGAAGGTAGTTGAGGCCGGTTCATTGGCTATATTTAAGAGGGAGTTAGATGTGGCCCTTGTGGCTAAAGGGATCAGGGGGTATGGAGAGAAGGCAGGTACAGGATACTGAGTTGGATGATCAGCCATGATCATATTGAATGGCGGTGCAGGCTCGAAGGGCCGAATGGCCTACTCCTGCACATATTTTCTGTTTCTATGAACCCAGAGAAAATCCACGCGGTCATAGGGAGAACGTACAAACACCTCATAGAGTCAGACTTCCGCTAGTTTCCACCAGTGGGAGAGTCTAGGACCAGAGGTCGCAGCCTCAGAATAAAAGGACGTAACTTTAGAAAGCAGATGAGGAGGAATTTCTTTAGTCGGAGGGAGGTAATTCTGTGGAATTAATTGCCACAGACAGCTATGGGGGCCGTCAATGGATATTTTTAAGGCAGAGATCGATTCTTGATCAGTGCGGGTGTCAGGGGTTATGGGGAGAAGGCAGGAGAATGGGGTTTGTGACCCGAAACGTCACGCACTCCTTCTCTCCAGAGATGGCTGCCTGACCCGCTGAGTTGCTCCAGCATTTTGTGTGTACATTCGGAAGGTGGACCCTGTTCTCAGTGCCTGTGTTGTTATGTGTGTGTCAGGAGAACCTGCAGTCGCTGACTCGAGAAGCCCACAGACTGATCCACAGGGACCTGCCCTTCGAGTCGCTGGAGGTGGGGCCTGGTGTGGCTGCCGAGATCTTTGAGGAGAGAAAGTAAGTGAAATGAACCCCCCCCACCGATTATCCGGCACCCCTCTGCTTTCCCCTCGCCCGTCCCACTCCCCTCCCTTCATCCGCTCCCACCCCTTCCGGTCCGCCGCCGATTTTCCGGCACCCTTCCTCCCGCAGCCGTGCGGGAATATCCATATTGCCGGACCAACAGAGGTCGTGTAATAATTCAACTCTTCCAATATGGGGGAGGTGCAGTGGCCATAAGGTCATTAGGTCATAAGCGAAGAGAGCAGAATTAGGGCATTCAGTCCATCAAGTCTGCTCAGCCGTTCAATCATGGCTGATCTATCTCCCCCTCCTAATCCCATTCTCCTGCCTTCTCCCCCGACACCCGTACTAATCGAGAGGTATGGTGCAGCGATAGACACAAAATGCTGGAGTAACTCAGTGGGTGAGGCAGCATCTCCGGAGAGAAGGAATGGGCGACGTTTCGGGTCGAGTCCCTTCTTCTTACTGATCAGACAGTATGGTGCAGCGGTGGATTTGCTGCCTCACAGCGCCATAGATCCAGGTTCGAACTCCCTCACGCGCCCCCCTATCTGTCGCTCGCACTCCCTCTCCCTCCTGCCCCCCTCGCCTGCTCCCCCGCAGTGTCCCGTCCCCTCACCTGTATCCACTCCGTCGCCCGTACCCACCTCCTCACCTGTCTCCTCACAGGCACAAGCTGGCCACCATCGAGGAGCAGGCTGCCCTGCGGCCCAGGAACCTGGTGCAGCTGTACAGGTGAGAGCTCCGTCCGCCAGCCAGGGCTTTAGCCGTGTTAGGGAGGGTCGGTACGGAGAAATGTCCAGCCTCAGCTTTATCACAGGCCCCGCAGCCTGAAGTGTTTTTGGCAACAGCGGTAGAGTTGCTGCCTCACAGCGCCAGAGACCCAAGTTTGATCCCGACTACGGGTGCTGTCTGCACGGAGTTTGTACGTTCTCCCCGTGACCTGCGTGGGTTCTCTCCGAGATCTTCAGTTTCCTCCCACACTCCAAAGACGTGCAGGTTTGAAGGTTAATTGGCTTGGTGTAATAGGGAATTGTCCCTAATGTGTGTAGGATAGTGTTAGTATGTGGGGATCGCTGGTAAAGGTTTATCAACTTATTTCCCTCGCTCCATAGATGCTGCTGCACCCGCTGAGTTTCCCCAGCAATTTTGTGTACCTAAGGTTTATCAGGTATAGGTTTGGGGTTATTATTGTCACATGTTTCGAGGTACAGTGAATACCGTGAAAATGTCCACTGACTTGGCCTCCACAGCTTCTGTGGCAAAGAATTCCACAGATTTGCAACCCTCCGACTAAAGAAATTCCTCCTTCCTAAAGGATCGTCCTTTAATTCTGAGGCTCTGACCTCTGATTCCCACTCTCCCACCAGTGGAAACATCCTCTCCACATCCACTCTATCCTGGCCTTTCACTATTAGGTCCGTTTCAATGAGGTCCATCCTCACCCTTCTAAACCCCAGCGAGTACAGACCTAGTGAATTGGCTCCCACAATTCCACAGATTCACAACTCTCTGGGTGAAAATGTTTTTCCTCATCCCAGTCGTAAATGGCCTACCCCCTATTCTTAAACTGTGACCCCTAGTTTTGGACACCCCCCAACATCGGGAACATTTTTCCTGCATCTAGCCTGTCCAATCCCTTAAGAGTTGTATATGTTTCTATAAGATACCCTCTCATCCTTCTAGATTCCAGTGAATACAAGCCAGGTTGACCCATTCTTTTATCATATGTCAGTACCGCCATCCCGGGAATTAACCTGGCGAACCTACACTGCACTCCCTCAATGGCAATTAGATTTAAGGTGAGGGGAAAAGAAAGACTTAATAGGAACCTGAGGGGCAACTTTTTTATACACAAAGTGATGGGTGTATGGAACGAGCTGCAGGAGGAGGTCCTTCCTCAAATTAGGAGACCAAGAATGTCCTTCCTCAAATTAGGAGACCAAAACTGCACACAATATTTCAGGTGTGGTCTCATCAGGACCAACGGTCTGCAAGAAAAAAATGCAAGGGCAACAATGAGGTTGGTTGGAAGATGGACTTGACCCGTGTAGCTTCTCACTCAGCGGCTGTGTCCACAGGTGCGGGGAGTTTGTCGATGTCAGCCCGGGCCCCCACATCTCCCGGACGGGGGAGTGCTCGCAGTACGAGATCACCGCGGCCCACCCTCTGACCGCGGGGCCATCTGGCCTGGAGCGAAGATTCCAGGGGCTCTCGCTCCCCGTTCAGCTGAAGGTAAGGTGGCACGAACGCGGACCAATATCCAGGGCCAACCGAGCGTAACGGGCGGCATGTTGGCGCAGCGGTAGAGTTGCTGCATTACAGCGCCAGAGACCCGGGTTCGATGCTGACCATGGGTGCTGTCTGTACAGAGTTTGTACTTCACCCCGTGACCTGCATGGGTTTTCTCCGGGATCTCTGGTTTCCTCCCACACTCCAAAGACGTACAGATTTGTAGGTTAACTGGCTTGGTAAATGTAAATTGTCCCTAGTGTCCCTACAAGATGGCGGCGCTGGCTTAACAGCTGCGGCCCACCTGCAGTCCGTCTGTTTTTTTTCTTTCTTTTTGTTCCTTGTCATGTATAAGTTCATTTTGTTTTATTAAGTTGTGTATGTGTGTGGGTGGGATGGGAGAAACATGCTTTGGTCTCTTCCTTTGGGGGATGCAACCTTTTCTTCGGTCGTATTCCCAGTCCTTGATTATGCTGCTGGCCTTGCCGAGGCAGTACCTGAGATCAGGATTGAATCCGGGCCTCTTCCACTGTATCAGCCGCACCACCTTGTGCATTGTGTAAATTGGTTGTGGCCAAAGATCCTATAGCGGAGCAAGATGGATCACTTGACGAAAAAGACGTAGTACGGTCATGGGCAGGTGCATGGGTAATTTTCGGCCGCATTTCCGTAACCGGCTTCCGTCTCCGCACCAAAGAGCGGAGCAAAGATCACTAGTGCGGAGGCAGAAGCTGGTCACGGAAACATCGACGTCAAAATAAAAGTTATTTGGTAAAAATCATCTCATTTTCGGAAGCATAATTTATCAACACAAACTGTTCCCCCACAACGTTGATTACACTGCGAGTCGGGTCGGGTCTGGTTACGGAAATGGATGAAAAAAAGGCCTACGTTCCGCTCTGTTGCGTACTCCCCGTCAGCCCGTTGCATTTAGCAGGAGTGGTCTATGTTACTCCACTATAGGATGTTTGGTTGTGGCTATTTATAATGTGCACTTTTGATGACTTTGAGCCATTGTACAACTGTACACAGCACTGTGGGTACAAGCTTTCTTCTTTTTAATGCTTCTGATCTCAGTGTGTGCGTGTGTGTGTGTTTGGATTGCAGTGGCCACTGGTGCTACAAGAGCTGGTCTGTTTTATTTCTCCCTGTAACGGCCTTCCCTTCTCCTATCCCATCCCACAGACTCTGTACTCCGTGTGGGGAAGATTAAGGCAGAGATCCCAAAAACTGGTGAGTTGGAAAAATCCTCTCTCGCTGTTCGCTCGATGTTGTGGGAGTGTTTGGGAGGCAGGTTTGGTTTGTTCTTCAAACTTGGATTTATTTCTTTGGAGCGGCGGAAGCTGAGGGGAGATCTTAGCATAGTTCAGTTTAGATTAAGAGTTTAGTTTAGAGATACAGCGTGCAAATCCACGCGGTCACAGGGATAACATGCAAACTCCGTACAGACAGCACCTGTAGTCAGGAACCCGAACCTCCAGGGGGCGCTGCACGATGGCTGCCTCGCCAACGGTCTGTCTTCGTCTCTTCCTTCTTTTGTGTTTAGTTTGTTGTAAAATGCATGTTTTAGTTTACTGTTGATCTTGTATTGTATGGAGGGGGTGGGGAAACTTTTCTTGTCTCTTTCCTCGACGGAGATGCGATTTCTTCCCAGGGTGGAAATGTCTTAGCTTTAAGGTGAGAGTCAGGGCGGAGGGAAACGAGAGATATGGGAGGGTAAGGTGTGGAAGCGACAGATCAATGCGGACGAAGATAGAAGGAAAATGTTGAATAGGTCTCTCAGTCTGAAGAAGGGTCTCGACCCTAAACGTCACCCATTCCTTCTCTCCAGAGACGCCGCCTATCCCGCTGAGTTCTTCTGAAACCAATCTGCTAGTGATTCCCAGAGTAAATACAAAACATGGGAAAGCAGGATTTAGTTACTATGCAACAAATAGCTGGAATAAACTTCCTGAAGATTTAAGACTTGCCTCAACTTTGACCACTTTTAAAATAAGACTGAAAACTTTTATGTTTACTTTAGCTTTCAGCTAAATCTTAACGACATTGCACTTTTAACTTTTGCACTTTTTATAATGCATTTTTAATTTTGCTTTTCTTTTCTTTTAGTTCTTCTATTTTATTTCATTTATGTATGACATGTTTTTATGTGAAGCACTTTGAGTCTGCCTCGTGTATGAAATGTGCTATATAAATAAAGTTGCCTTGCCTTGCCTTGAGTTACTCCAGCATTTTGTGTCTTATCTACGGTGTGAACCAGCATCTGCAGTTCCTTCCTACTCCACCGTTCTACGTTGCTTATCTTGCGCGAGATTAAAACAAAACTCTCCGCTTATGTTCCTGCAGATTACGGTGGAACCAAGTGGCGGGGAAACCGAATATCCGGCCACTGTGAGTGAGGCGAGCGGAGAGGGGGCTGGCGCGGCAGGAGAGGACACCCGCCGTGGTTTAACCAACGACTCTGTGAATGCCCGGACGATGCTGGGCGCAGTGAAACAACAAAGTGTTGAATCGGCTGCTCACACGAGCTGAGCTGGCAGTGGGTGAGATGACACTCCTGGCCGCTGTGGGCCACAGATGAAGCAACGACGAGGGTGTGAGGGAAGGGGCAAGCGGTCGCTGAACCTCGAAGGGCATCACCTCCAGGACTGGTTAGTGCCCACCTTCCATGCCCAAGGTTCCACCAGCAGCTGCCCATCTCGTCGTACCTTTGGGCGTTGGTCAGAAGTTAACTCTTTCCAGCTTTTCCATTAAATTGCTCTTTAAAATGGCTGCTTCTGTGTCTATTTTCGGGTCGAAGGGCCTGTTTCCTCTGTCTCCATCTTGTCCCCCGCTTGGCGGGGTTTGTTCCCCCTCGGTCTCTCGCCGACCCGGAGATACGAGGAGGCACCTTCACCCTTCCCGCGCATGCCTTGCGATGGATTCCCCCGGGGCAGCAATGGCGGCCATCATGACCCACAATGCAATGCCATGCGGAATAGGCTCTATCTTTGAAGGCGGACACAAAAAGCTGGAGCAACACGGCTGGACAGGAGAGCATCTCTGGGTGATGTTTCGGGTTGAGGCCCTTCTTCCGACTGAGAGTCAGGGGAGAGGGAAACCAGAGGCATGGAAGGGCGGGCATGGTGGCGCAGCGGTAGAGTTGCTGCCCCACAGCGCTTGCCGTGCCAGAGACCCGGGTTCGATCCTGACTAGGGATACTTGTCTGTACAGAGTTTGTACGTTATTGCTATTGAGGGAGTGCAGCGTCGGTTCACAAGGTTAATTCCCGGGATGGTGGGACTGTCATATGCTGAGAATGGAGCAGCTGGGCTTGTACACTCGAGTTTAGAAGGATGAGAGGGGATCTTATTGAGACATATAAGATTGTTAAGGGTTTGGACACGCTAGAGGCAGGAAGCATGTTCCCGATGTTGGGGGAGTCCAGAACCAGGGGCCGCAGTTTAAGAATAAGGAGTAAGCCATTTAGAACGGAGACAAGGAAGCACTTTTTCTCACAGAGACTGGTGAGTCTGGAATTCTGTGCCTCAGAGGGCAGTGGAGGCGGGTTCTCTGGATGCTTTCAAGAGAGAACGAGATAGGGTTCTTGAAAATAGCGGAGTCAGGGGATATGGGGAGAAGGAAGGAACGGGGTACTGATTGGGGATGATCAGCCATGATCTCATTGAATGGCGGTGCTGGCTCGAAGGGCCGAATGGCTATTATCTCCGTGACAGCGTGGGTTTTCTCCGGGATCTCTGGTTTCCTCCCGCACTCCAAAGACTTAATTGGCTTGGTATCAATGTAAATCGTCCCTAGTGTGTGCAGGATAGTGCTAGTGTGCGGGTGCCCACACGGACTCGGTGGGCAGAAGGGCCCGGTTTTGTGCTGTATCTTTGTAAACTAAACTGAACTAAACATGTGAAAACAACTTACCAGAGCAGAAGATGATCAAGGAAAATGTAGGACGGTTCATTGTTGGCTGAGGGGAAGGTGACAATGAGGCATACAAACAGTAAAATTAATCAGGAGGGCAGTGAAACCAGTCCGAGAACTAGGGTGGGGGAGGGATGGCGAGAGAGGGAAAGCAAGGGCTACTTGAAGTTAGAGAAGTCAATGTGCATACCGCTGGGGTGTGAGCTGCCCAAGTGAAATATGAGGTGCTGTTCCTCCAATTTGCCCTGGGCCTCACTCTGACAGTGGAGGAGGCCCAGGACAGAAAGGTCAGTGTGGGAATGGGAGGGGGGAGTTGAAGTGCTGAGCAACCGGGAGATCAGGTAGGTTAAGGCGGACTGAACGGAGGTGTTCAGCGAGACGATCGCCGAGCCTGCGCTTGGTCTCGCCGACGTACAGGAGTCCACACACCTGGAACAGCTGATACAGTAGATGAGGTTGGAGGAGGTGCAAGTGAACCTCTGCCTCACCTGGAAAGACTGTCGGGGGTCCTTGGATGGAGTCGAAGGGGGAGGTAGAGGGACAGGTGTTGCATCCTCTGCGGTTGCAGGGGAAGGTACCTGGGGATGGGGGATGGTTTGGGTGGGAAGGGCCGAGTTGACCAGGGAGTTGCGGAGGGAACGGTCTCTGCGGAAAGGCGGAGAGGGGTGGAGATGAGAAGATGTGGTTCGTGGTGGGATCCATTTGGAGGTGGTGAAGCGCCCTCTGGTGCATCATTGCAGTAGCAGCAGCTTTACCATAAAGTTCAAGTGAGTTTATTGTCATGTGTCCCTGTATAGGACAATGAAATTCTTGCTTTGCTTAAGCACACAGAAAATAGTAGGCATTTACTACAAAACAGATAAATGTGTCCATATACCATGATACCATAAAGGTTGAAGGAATAGACAATAGGAGCAGGAGTAGGCCATTCGGCCCTTCCAATGTGTTGGAACCAACAATAATTTGCTATCAAATGATAGAAATAATATATATATTGGACACAGACTTGTAAAGCTGCTAGTTTCCCTGGATTTAAATAGCACAGAAATTGACTACCAGAAGCTGGCATTATCTCAATGGGCCAAATGGCTTCTTGCTGAGTTGATTCTATCATTATAATCAGAGAATTACCTTGATGGGCCAAAGAGCCCCATGTTCTGTAGAAGGGGATCACAGTGGCATAGTTGGTTGAGCTGCTTCCTTATGCCCCTGTCCCACTTAGGAAACTTGAACGGAAACCTCTGGAGACTTTGCGCCCCACCCGAGGTTTCCGTGCGGTTCCCGGAGGTTTTTGTCAGTCTCCCTACCTGCTTCCACTACCTGCAACCTCCGGCAACCACCTGCAACCTCCGGGAACCGCACGGAAACCTTGGGTGGGGCGCAAAGTCTCCAGAGGTTTCCGTTCAGGTTTCCTAAGTGGGACAGGGGCATTACAGCAGCAGAGACCTGGGTTCGTTTCTGACCTGCTGCTGCTGTCTGTGTGGAGTTTGCACGTTCTAGCTGTGACCAGGCGTGTTTTTGGCTTCCACATCCCCACAGACGTGCCAGTATCCCCAGTTTCTTCCCCTCCGTTATCAGGCAATTGAACCATTCCATCACCAGAGCGGCACAGTGGCGCAGCGGTAGAGTTGCTGCCTCACAGCACCAGGGATCCGGGTTCGATCCTGACCGCAGGCGCTGTCGGGACAGAATCTCTACGTTCTCCTCATGACCTACGTGGGTTTTCTCTGGGTGCTCCGGTTTCTTCCCACTCTCCACAAAGATCTGTACATTAATCGGCTTGGGTAAAGATTGTGTATTGTCCCTAGTGTGTGTGTGTGTGTGTAGGATAGTGTTAGTATACGGGGTGATCGCTGGTCGGCGCGGACTTGGTGGGCCGAATGGCCTGTTTCCGCGCTGTATCTTTAACTTAAATTAAACCCGCCTCTCCCATCTGTTCAAGTGCACCACTTGGATTGCCAGCCATCAATTGACCTCTTCCTTGTCTCTTTCACTCGGTCCCAGGCTCATAAATTTGGTAGGATCTGGTAGGAAGCAGTATTAGGCCATTCGGACCATCAAGTCTGCTCCGCCATTCAATCATGGCTGATCCATCTCTCCCTCCTAAACCCATTCACTTGACTTCTCCCCAAAACCCCTGCCACCTTCCTCCGTCATTCCCAGGACAATGTCCTCACTCCCCGCTACTCCCCATTTACAAGGTGCCCCGCTACAGATCCAGTCCCCGAAATGAAACCAACACTGGTCGCAGGCAGACACAAAATGCTGGAGTAACTCAGAGGGTGAGGCAGCAGGAGAGAAGGAATGGGCGACGTTTCGGGTTGAGACCTAAGCATCTCTGGAGAGAAGGACCCGAAACGTCGCCCATTCCTTCTCTCCAAAGATGCTGCCTCACTCGCTGAGTTACTCCAGCATTTTGTGTTAAACCAGCATCTGCAGTTCTTTCTTACACACTTCCAACACCGATCGCCCCTTCCAAATGACTCGCTTCACCCCAGAAAGACCAGATTGAATCGAACTTGTCCACTGATCCGATCTGCCTCTCGGCGCCGAGACCCGGGTTCGATCCTGACCTCGGGTGCTGTCCGTACGGAGTTTCCACATACTGCTTGCGACCGCCTACGCGGGTGCTCCGGTTTCCTCCCCCACTCCAAAGACGTGCGGGTTTTGTAGGTTAACTAGGCCTCTGTAAATTGGCCTGAGTGCGGGGAGTGGATGAGAAAGTGGGATAACATAGAACTAGTGTGAACGGGTGATCGATAGTCGGCGTCTAGTGGGCTGAAGTTCTAATCACTTGAACCCCCCTTCCATTCCTGCACTGACCTTTCTGTCCTGGGCCTCCTCCACTGTCAGAATGAGGCCCAACGCAGAATGGAGGAACAACTCCTCATATTTTGCTTGGGCAGCTTACACCCCAACGCTGGTACAGGTGACAATAATAAATGGAACTTAAACTCAACTATGCAACTGCTTTGAATTTCAGCCGTACTTTCCTTCAATAAACTCCACCAAAAATGATTTAGACGGAGGAAGTGTGCAATGCACACACTGGTTAAATTCACTGCGGGTAAACGTGCACCATTTGCACACTTGGGATCTGGCATGTTGAGATTGTGTGCTGTACATGCGACTCTTGTAGGGTTGCCGACTATCCCTTATTAGCCGGTATATAAGGGACCGCCCTTGTCCCGTATTTGACTGCTACTACTCGGCTCGAGGGGGCTGTCGGGTCGGAGCGCCGCGTCCGGCCCCGCCTCACCCGTCCCCACGTAGTGCAGCCTATGCAGTGCTTCGCCCGTGGCCCCGTCGGTCAGCTGTCCGGCCTTCGAACCTTCGCTTACCGCCGACACCACCACCACCCCTCCTCCTTTTTTTTTTGTTGTGTCTATCTTCAGTGCATCTTCAGTGCATCTCACAGATCGAGTCATGGAATGATACAGTGTGGAAACAGGCCCTTCGGCCCAACTTGCCCACACCGACCAACATGTCCCAGCTGCACTAGTCCCACCTGCCCACGTTTGGCCCATTCCTTCTCTCCAGAGACCCCCCCCCCCCCCCGCCTGTCCCGCTGAGTTACTCCAGCATTTTGTGCCGATCTCCAATAAAGGATGTCGGGATTAACGATTCCAACCTGGACATTTTGGCCTTGTTTGATGATCTGCAGATTTGTCGGCCGATGGTGCCACTAACCTCTCGGAGAGGCCAGTGGGCGAGGGAGAGAGGGCGTGAAGTGCAGGCACGGTGCCACGCGTTAGTTTATACACTTAAAAAAAAAAAAGAAAAGTTCACCTTTTATTTTTGTTTCCAACATGCAGGAGGAGCTGCACACAAGGCATTTAATTAGAAAAGACACAGTGGGGTGGGGGGGTGGGGTGAGTGATATTTTGCACATCAGTACACGGTGTCACATCTGCACTCTGGCTACCAACTAGTCACAGCTTCCTCCGATACATACACAACAGTGGTCGTGGAGTACAGGCATCGACCCGGAGTACAGGCATCGTCGACAGTGCCCCCAAAGAGGGCGGGCGCGTCACATCGTTTTGCCACCTGGACCACGAAAGCTCAAAGCCCGAGGGGAGGGGGGGGAGGCCCTCAACGCAGTCGCTATTAGTACGGGCATCTGGGGTAACGGGGAGAAGGCAAGGGGAATGGGGTTGAGAGGGAAAGAGATAGATCACAGGCCACAGCCTCAGAATAAAAGGACATTTCCTTCAGAAAGGAGATGAGGAGGGATTTCTTTAGTCAGAGGGTGGTGAATCTGCGGGATTCTCTGCCACAGAAGGCTGCGGAGGCCAACTCAATGGGTATTTTTAAGGCCGAGATAGATAGGTTCTTGATTAGTACGGGTGTCAAGGGTTTATGGGGAGAAGGCAGGGGAATGGGGTTCGGAGGGAGGGAGATAGATCAGTCACGGTCGAATGGCGGAGTAGACTTGATGGGTCGAATTTGCCTAATTCTCCTCCTGCAACTTAAGTGCAGGGCAGGTTGTCTACTTTGCCACAGAGATTGGTGGGGGCCTGGAGCGCACTGCCAGGGTTGGTGGTGGAGGCAGATACGAGAGGGAGAGATAGATCAGCCATGATTGAATGGCGGAGTAGACTTGATGGGCCGAATGGCCTAATTCTGCTTCTAGAACCTGTGAGCTATACCGGGATGTCCTCGGGCTTATTTCCTCAGAGGAGTCCTTCTGATTCCTGGGAGCAGAGAGCGAGGCCTTAGCAAGGCGTGGACCTCCTGCGAGCCCATCAGGACCTAGTTATGAACATAAAGGGAAGGGCAACCCTGGCTTGTGGGAGCCATCCTTGTTGTGATAATACTTAAGCTCTTTCCCTTGAAGAGGATTGTTCCTTTCCCCAGTGAAGCCCAATGGTCAGACCGTCACCTTGAAGAGTAAGTCTCCCTGGTGTAGGTGAATGGTGGAGGGCTCCCATCTCAGTCGGAGTGTCGGACAGCAGGGAAACAGGCCACTCGGCCCAACTTGTCCATTCCCACCATGATGCCCCCTCTACACTAGTCCCACCTGCCCGCGTTTGGCCCACATCCCTCTAAACCTTTCCGGGCCATGAACTGTACCTGCCCGAGTGTCCTTGGAGCATCTCGGAGTCCATGATTGGGCCAACGGTGGACTGACCGATCTCCCCCTCTCTCCTCTCTCCGACTTCTGCGCCTCTCTTGTCCTGGGAGTGGATTGGGATAGCAGGACAAGGTAGAGGGAAGGAGTGGCTGTACAGAATGTGCGTGTTCGACCCTGCGACCCTGTGGGTTTCCTCCCACATCCCAAAAAGCTTGCAGGTTAATTGGCTTCGGTAAAATTGTAATTTGCCCCTAGTGTGTGTGTGTGTGTGTGTGTCAGATAGTGCTAGTGTACGGGGGGTGATCTCTGGTGGGCATGGACTCGATGAGCCGAAGGGCCTGTCTCCAGGCTGCAACTCTAACGTCTAAAGTGCAGGCAGTGAAACGTAGAACTAGTGTGAGCGGGCGATCGCTGGCCGACGAGGTCTCGGTGGGTTGGTGGGACTCTTTCACACTGTATCTCCAAACTAAACTAAAAATCTTGTGCTCTCAAGTCCCCACTGCCTCTTGGAGATGGGCTTTCCCGGTGAGCTGGTGGTGTCATTGGTCATTGTGTATGTTTGTGTAAGTGTGTGCATGTGTATATTTGCGTGTATGCGTGTGCACGTGTGTGCGGGTACTGTGCGCATGTGCGTGTTTGCATGTGTGTGACTTCCCTTCAGACAGACATCCCATGACGGATGCAACCACTATGATGGTGTGGACATCGAAGCAACCTCTGTCCTTCCAGGGCCGTCCCGCACTGGGACAGGTTGCGTCGGCAAGGGATGGAGCTGACTCTAATATCTAGGAAGTTTTGTGGAGGCTCGGTGCTCTCTGGGATGGCTCGGATGGGAAGGTGGGTGATAGGATCCAAGAAACTCCAAAAGGAAGGAACATGAGATCATGCGGTGAGAAAAATTACACTGCACTGCTGTTACCTCTGGTCACAGTTTGAGAATAAGGGGTCGGCCATATGAGATGAAGAAAAAAAATTCACCCAGAGAGTTGTGAATCTGTGGAATTCTCTGGCACAGAAGATAGTGGGGGCCAATTCACTGGATGCTTTCAAGAGAGAGTTGGATGTGACTCTTGGGGCTAACGGAACCAAGGGATATGGGGGAGAAAGCAGGAACAGGGGTACATAATCATCCACAATCTAAACTCTGGAGTTTAGAAGGATGAGAGGGAATCTTATTGAAACATATAAGATTGTTAAGGGTTTGGACACGCTAGAGGCAGGAAACATGTCCCCGATGTTGGGGGAGTCCAGAACCGGGGGCCACAGTTTAAGAATAAGGAGTAAGCCATTTAGAACGGAGACGAGGAAACACTTTTTCTCACAGAGAGTTGTGAGTCTGTGGAATTCTCTGCCTCAGAGGGCGATGGAGGCGGGTTCTCTGGATACTTTCAAGAGAGAGCTAGATAGGGCTCTTAAAGATAGTGGAGTCAGGGGACATGGGGAGAAGGCAGGAACGGGGTACTGATTGGGGATGATCAGCCGTGATCGCATTGAATGGCGGTGCTGGCTCGGAGGGCTGAATGGCCTACTCCTCCTGCGCCTATTTTCGATGTTTCTATCAAGGTGCGGGTGGAGGGTGGAGGGTGGAGAGTGGAGGGTGACGCTGCTGGTGATGTGAAACACCAGCCCTGTTTGCCTTGAATTGTGCAAAGCCTGCTGACTATCTGACGACAATATCCTCTCTCCGTCTCAGGCTGCTGAAAGGAATAAGGGTGGAACAAGTGACAGAGTCGCATTCTCCTTCGTTACAAGAATAGATAAGACTTCACTGACTGGGAAACAACAGACTGTGTTCTGCCTGCTATATAATATATGTATATATATTTACATAGATAAAGAGAGCAATATAAAGATCGATTTTTTTTTTTAACTTTAACTCCACAATATCAGTTACATGTCACACTTTTTAAAAATTTTCTTAACAGCAAAAGGGGGAAAAAAAATTTAAGACAAATATCTTTTTTTCTCCAAAAATCCTTCCAGAAAAAACTCGGACACATTTCGTGATTTTCTTTTTTTGTATTACTGAAAATGCAACTTAGGAAAGTTTCCAAAGCCATTCTGATACCTTGACCTCACAAATTATGGACTTACTTTCCCAGAAACGTTGGCTGGGCAAGGTATACGGTGTTTTGCTAGCGTCTTGGACTAAGAGTTCTTCTGATTATGCTTTGGTGCCTTCTTCTTTCGGTTGGACGACGTCGTTCGGCACAACTTCCTCCAGGCCTTCTGGACTCAAGCATTCCTTGCCGTTGCCTTCCTTCAATGGTAACTTCCTGGGAGAGGGGGAGGGGGAGGGGGGTGGGGGGAGAGAGAGAAAAGGGTGAGAAGAATCATGGGCCTGTGCCACTTGGCGATTTTTTTCGGCGACTGCCGGCGTCATATAGAAACATAGAAAAATAGGTGCAGGAGTAGGCCATTCGGCCCTTCGAGCCTGCACCGCCATTCAATATGATCATGGCTGATCATCCAACTCAGTATCCTGTACCTGCCTTCTCTCCATACCCCCTGATCCCTTTAGCCACAAGGGCCACATCGAACTCCCTCTTAAATATAGCCAATGAACTGGCCTCAACTACCTTCTGTGGCAGAGAATTCCAGAGATTCACCACTCTCTGTGTGAAAAATGTTTTTCTCATCTCGGTCCTAAAAGATTTCCCCCTTATCCTTAAACTGTGACCCCTTGTTCTGGACTTCCCCAACATCGGGAACAATCTTCCTGCATCTAGCCTGTCCAACCCCTTAAGAATTTTGGAAGTTTCTATAAGATCCCCCCTCAATCTTCTAAATTCTAGCGGGTACAAGCCGAGTCTATCCAGTCTTTCTTCATATGAAAGTCCTGACATCCCAGGAATCAGTCTGGTGAACCTTCTCTGTACCCACTCTAGGGAATCGCCAATATCAGTGTCGCCAAAAGATTTTGACCATTTCAAAATCCAGTGGCGATAAAAAGGATGTTGCGGCACTTGAAAAAACACCGGCACGTTATCGTACGCAGATGCCGAGATGTGCGTTCAGCTCCGGCTGAACAACTTCTAATCTGATGTGTGAACTCGATAAGAAGAAGAATAGGTTCTTGAGAAGTAAGAACGCCAAAGGTTACGGGGAGAAGGCGAGAGGATGAGCAGATACGGGTTTAAACCGAAGATAGACACAAAAAGCTGGAGTAACTCAGCAGGGACAGGCAGCATCTCTGGAGAGAAGGAATGGGTGACGTTTCGGGTCGAGACCCTTCTTCAGACTGGTTAGGGATTAGCGAATCGAGAGATATAGACGATGATGTAGAGAGAGATAAAGAACAACGAATGAAAGATATGCAAAAAAGTAACGATGACAAAGGGAACTGGTCACTGTTAGCCGTTTGTTGGGTGAAAACGTTCCTTTTGCAAGGAGATGAGGAGTAGTTTCTTTAGTCAGAGGGTGGTGAACCTGTGGAATTCATTGCCACAAACATCTGGAAGGCCAAGTCAGTGGATATTTTTAAGGTGGAGATTGATAGATTCTTGATTAGTACGGGTGTCAGGAGTTATGGGGAGAAGGCAGGAGAATGGGGTTGAGACGGGAAGATAGATCAGCCATGATTGAATGGCAAAGACGACTTGATGGGCCGAATGGACTCATTCTGCTCCTACCCCTTATGAATATGTGCGGGGCAGGTTACATTCACACAGAGAGTGGCGGGAGCCTGGAACACACAGCCAGAGGGTTGGTGGTGGAGGCAGATACGAGAGGGAAAGATAGATCAGCCAAGATTGAATGGCAGAATAGACTTAATGGACTGAATGGCCTAATTCTGCTCCATGAACCTATGCAATATACAGGCCTGCTCAAGGGCTTATCTCCTCAGGGGTGTCTTTCTGATTCCAGGAACCAGAGATACAATAGACAATAGGCAATAGGTGCAGGAGTAGGCCATTCGGCCCCTCGAGTCAGCACCGCCATTCAATGTGATCATGGCAGATCATCCCCAATCAGTACCCCGTTCCTGCCTTCTCCCATATCCCCTGACTCTGCTATTTTTAAGAGCCCTATCTAGCTCTCTCTTGAAAGTATCCAGAGAACCTGCCTCCACCGCCCTCTGAGGCAGAGAATTCCACAGACTCACCACTCTCTGTGAGAAAAAGTGTTTCCTTGTCTCCGTTCTAAATGGCTTACTCCTTATTCTTAAACTGTGGCCCCTGGTTCTGGACTCCCCCAACATCGGGAACATGTTTTAACAAGCCCTTAACATATTTTCCAAGCCCTTAACAATCTTTCAAAGCCCTTAAGAGCGAGACTTTAGCGAGACGACAGAGAGGTGGACCTCTTGTGAGCCCACAACCCGCCCGTCCGTCCCCGCCAGAGCTTCGTCGGTCGGCGTAACCGGGTGGGAGGGAGCCGCCGGAGACGTCGGGCACGAGGAGCGAGGGCCAGTTGGGTGGGTGACCCGGGCTAACGCCTCCAGCGCCTTCAAGGTCGGCTGCAGGCGGCTCCCCCAGGAAAACAAAGATGGCCGGACGTGGAGAGGAGAGGGACGTCGGGTTGGCGGGAACTGCTCCAGTACATCAGGCACGCGGGCGCGACCGGACTTTGTGGACTTTGAATAACGCCGCCAAAATTATGTGTAATATACGCAAAATAAATATCACCGTGCAGTTGCAATAAAACACTATTGACTATTAACCACTGACTACTGACTACTGATTACCGACTACTATTACTGATTACTGACTACTAACTATTGACTATTGAGTCATTGACCATTGACCCATTGACCATTGACCCATTGACCATTGACCCATTTACCATTGACCCATTGGTCATTGAGTCATTGGCTGTTGAACCATTGGCCATTGAGTCATTGAGCCATTTTCCCATTGATCATTGGCCATTGAGCCATTGGCCATTGAGCCATTGACCGTTGAACCATTGGCCATTGAGCATTGGTGATTGGAGGCGGCCATACTTACTCTGGCTCGGTGAGAGGCGTGGTCTCGTTTGGTTCGTTCGCCGAGCTCCCATCGTGGTTTGTGATTGGTTCATCTTCTGTCCTCATCTCCACTATCGGTTCCTTCGATCCGTCCTTCCTGGGGAGAGAGAGCGGAGAGCGCCGGTAGAGTCGTACAGCAGGGGAAACTGGACATTCGGCCCGACTTAGTTCAGTTTAGTGTCGAGATACAGCGCGGAAACAGGCCCTTCAGCCCACCGAGTCCGCGCCGGCCAGCGAACCCCGCACATTAACGCTGCCCTACGCACTCTAGGGACAGTTCACATTTACACCAAGCCAATCAACCTGCAAATCTGTACGTCTTTGGAGTGTGGGAGGAAACCGAAGACCTCGGAGAAAACCCTCGCTGGTCACGGGGAGAACGTACAAACTCCGCAAAGACAGCACCCGTAGTCGGGATCGAACCCGGGTCACTGGGCGCTGTGAGGCAGCAACTCTACCGCTGCGCCACCGTGCCGTTGTGCTGCTCCTATAGCTGCTGAGAGCATGGGGGGGGGTTGCCTAGCGAAGGAGGGCCGCCGGGAATGAAGGAGGGACCCGGAGGGAGGGGTGGGGGAGGGGAGGGGGCTGCCGAGAACGAGGCCTGTTCCCACGCTGTACCTCTAAAACGTAACTAAACTAAACCAAATGCAGGGTGGCACGGTGGTGGAGTTGCTGCCTTACAGCGCTTGTAGCGCCAGAGACCCGGGTTCGATCCCGACTACAGGCGCTGTCAGTGCGGAGTTCGTACGTTCCCCCTGTGACTTGCGTTGGTTTTCTCCGGGATCTTCGGATTCCTCCCACACTCCAAAGATGTACAGGTTTGTAGGTTAATTGGCTACAAACCTGTAGTGTTAAAAAATAAATTGTCCCTAGTGTGTGTAGGGTAGTGTTAAAGTGCGGGGATCGCTGGTCGGCGTGGACTCATAGAAACATAGAAAGTAGGTGCAGGCGTAAATAGTCAATTGTCCCTAGTGTGTGTAGGGTAGTGCTAATGTCGACGCGGACTCGGTGGGCCGAAGGGCCTGTTTCCGTGCTGTATCTCTAAACTAAACTAAAGTAAACTAAACCAAACCAAACTAAACTATTCAATCAAAAAAAAGCACCAAGTGTTGGAGTAATTCAGCCGGTCAGGAAGCATCTCTGGAGAACATGCATAGGTGGTTCTCGGGTGATCGCTGGTCGGCACGGACTCGGTGGGCCGAAGGGGCCTGTTTTCCCGCCGTTTTCTCCAAAACTAAAAACAGGCCGAGTCTTCTACTCACAAGTAGGCCGCTTTGCCTTCTTCCGCCTCCTTGACTTTGGTGCTGGAGCCGTTCTTCTTCCCGCACAGCCTGGTGGCGATGCACATCAGCACGCCGCACTGTTTGCTGAAGAAGCAGCTGATGTCGGTGATGACCAGGATCAGCAGCAGGGCGGCAACGGCGAGGCCCACCACCGCCCCCAACCCCAGGCTCCGGAACAGCGTGTCTGAGGGGGGAAACACACCGCAAACCATCAAAGGCACCCACAGCAACTCAACCATCCGGGCGCAGTCCACACACGAGAGAACTTTATTGATCCCAGGTGGGAAATTGATCTGCCAACAGTCATAAAAAACACAAAATACATGAATAATAATAATAATAATAATAATAATAATAATAATAATAATAATATATTTTATTGTCATTGCACAGAGGTACAACGAGATTTGGTACACAGCTTCCATCCGATGTAATAACTTAATTAGCTAAACATTTAGACACCCAGAGAAACAAGATTAAAAAAAAAAACAGTTAAAGTGACGAGCGGAAAGAATTGGAGATGTGCAGACTCGGGAGGGGAGTCAGTCTCAGTCTACCCCACGACTGAAGGGGGAGGAGTTGTACAGTTTGATAGCCACAGGGAAGAAGGATCTCCTGTGGCGTTCTGTGCTGCAGATGGCACAATGGGCTAAGTGTTCGGCTGGCAACCGGAAGGTAGCCGGTTCAAATCCCGCTTGGAGTGCATACTGTCGTTGTGTCCTTGGGCAAGACACTTCACCCACCTTTGCCTGTGTGTGAATGTGTGCGAGTGATTGGTGGTGGTCGGAGGGGCCGTAGGCGCAGATTGGCAGCCACGCTTCCGTCAGTCTGCCCCAGGGCAGCTGTGGCTACAGAAGTAGCTTACCACCACCGAGTGTGACTGAGGAGTGAATGAATAATGTGATGTAAAGCGCCTTGAGTATTAGAAAGGCGCTATATAAATCCCATCCATTATTATTATTACAGTTTGATAGCCACAGGGAAGAAGGATCTCCTGTGGCGTTCTGTGCTGCATCTTCATGTGGAACCAATCTGCTGCTGAAGGTGCTCCTCAGGTTGACCAGTGTGTGTCATGGAGGGGGTGAGCTGTATTGTCCAGGATGCGCCGCAGTTTGAGGAGCATCCTCCCCTCCAAGACCAACCTCCCGTGAATCCAACTCCAACTCCGCCCCCAGGACGGGTCCAGCCTTCCTGGTGAGCTTGTACTGATCTAACCTCGACCTCATTGGAGACCCTTGGACAATCTTTAATCTGACTTTACTGGACTTTATCTTGCGCTAAACCTTATTCCCTTTATCCTGTGTCTCTACACAGCGACCGACTCGGCTTGTACTCGCTAGAATTTAGAAGATTGAGGGGGGATCTTATAGACACCATATGTACACCATATCTTATTGAGGGGGGATCTTTATGTACACCATATGTACACCAGCAGCTATATGTACACCAAATTATTTACATTTATACACTAATCAAATATTTACAAAGCCATACAAAAAAGAGTGAAAAAAAGAAAAAAGAAAAGAAAAAACCCTCATATACTATACAGTATCTCTTGGTCATATATACAATCCATCACCCTATAATCACCCTTCCCAATACAATCAGTATAACAAATATCCCACTCACAATCACCTATCCTCATCCCAATATCCTTTTAAAAAAGTGGTTTTGTACATCTTTTTAAACTGAATTATGTTTGTGCTAAATAATAGTCAATAGATGCAGGAATAGGCCATTCGGCCCTTCGTGCCAGCACCGCTATTCAATGTGATCATGGCTGATCATCCCCAATCAGTACCCCGTTCTTGCCTTCTCCCCATATCCCCTGACTCCTCTATCTTTAGACAATGGACAATAGACAATAGGTGCAGGAGTAGGCTATTAGGCCATATGAAGAAAGACTGGATAGACTCGGCTTGTACTCGCTAGAATTTAGGAGGTTGAGGGGGGGATCTTATAGAAACGTACAAAATTCTTAAGGGGTTGGACAGGCTAGATGCAGGAAGATCATTCACGATGTTGGGGAAGTCCAGAACAAGGGGTCACAGTTTAAGGATAAGAGGGAAGTCTTTTAGGACCGAGATGAGAAAATCATTTTTTACACAGAGAGTGGTGAATCTGTGGAATTCTCTGCCACAGAAGGTAGTTAAGGCCAGTTAATTGACTATATTTAAGAGGGAATTAGATGTGGCCCTTGTGGCTAAAGGGATCAGGGGGTATGGAGAGAAGGCAGGGATGGGATACTGAGTTGGATGATCAGCCATGATCATATTGAATGGCGGTGCAGGCTCGAAGGGCCGAATGGCCTACTCCTGCACCTATTGTCTATGTTTCTCTGTTTCTAAGTAATCACGTATTGTATATCCAATAAATACATCAATTCTGAATAAGGGCCCCGACCCGAAATGTCCTCTGTTCATTCCTTCCGGAGATGCTGCCTGGCCTGCTGAGTTACTCAAGCGCCTTGAGCTTGTGCTATCATGTATATCTTAGTTCCTTCTCTTTGTAGTCTTTGACTGGATAGTGCAGGAGAAAAGATTTTCACCATACCTCGGTACACGTGACAATAAACTCAACTCAACAGGCAACACCTTTCAAAGACTGCCAGCATCATTGGCCCCGCTGGCAAAACAGAAAAGGCTGGATAACCCCAGCATTTTTAACCATATTTTCTTCACGTAACTGTTTCTCATAGATTCATAGGGCTGTACACAGGGTAAAAGCTCCTTCGGCCCAACTTGCCCACGCCGACCAAGATTCCCATCCTATTCCCAAGTTTTTCCAATCTTCTTTAGTCATCTTTTCCAATCTCCTTTAGTCAGAGGGTGGTGAATCTGTGGAATTCTTTGCCACTGAAGGCTGTGGAGGCCAAGTCAGTGGATATTTTTAAGGCAGATAGATTCTTGATTAGTACGGGTGTCAGGGGTTATGGGGAGAAGGCAGGAGAATGGGGTTAGGAGGATGGATAGATCAGCCATGATTGAATGGGCGGAGTAGACTCGATGGGCCGAATGGCGTAATTCTACTCCTATCCCTTATGACCTTCTGACTTTATGACCTTCTTCTCACCCCCCTACAATCAATCTAAACAGGGTTCGGGACCCGAAACGTCGCCTATCCATGTTCTCCAGCGATGCTGCCCCCAGCTTGGGACTGACCTGGAAGTGGCAACACAAATAGGTATGAAGATAGACACAAACTGCTGGAGTAACTCAGCGAGACAGGCAGCATCTCTGGAGAGAAGGAATGAGGTGATGTTTCGGGTTGAGACCCTTCTTGAGACTGAGAATTCGTGGGTGCCTGGAACGTGCTGTTGTGAGTGGTGGTGGAGGCATATACGATAGTGGCGTTTAAGAGGTGTAAGTTATGCTTGCCTTGACCGGTTACAGCATTGGGTACGAGAGTCAGGAAGTCATAATGCAGATTAAAAGGACTGTGATTAGGCCGCATTTGGAGTATTGCGTGCAGTTCCGTTTGCCCCATTACGGATGGCTTTGAGACGGTGCAGAAGGGGTCTACCACAATATTGTCTGTGTTAAAGCCCTGTCCCACAGTACGAGTTCATTCCAAGAGTTCTCCCCGAGTTTGCCATGATTCGAACTCGGAGATTTACGGTAATGGCCGCTCGTCGGTACTCGGGGCTCTCGTGGACATTTTTCAACATGTTGAAAAATCTTCACGAGTCTTCCCGTGCTTACCTGCCGTTAGCGAGTCTTCCCGAGTACGTGCCGTTAGCGTTACGAGCCGCGAAGAGACGTCCCCGAGCTCCGACGTACCCGCTACGTTCATTCTCCGTGCTTACCGCGAGTTTGAATTTTTAAACTCGGGAGAGCTCTTGGAATGAACTCGTACTGTGGGACAGGGCTATTAGAGTGTATTAACTATAAAAACATCTGAAGAAGGGCCCTGATCCAAAACATTCAAGAGATGCTGGCTGTCCCACCGAGTTACTCCAGCACTTTGTGTCTATCCTAGCTATAGGGAGAGGTCAGACCGACTTGGATTGTTTTCTCTGGAGCGTCGGAGCCTGAGGGGAGACCTGATAGAAGTACATTAAATTATGAGAGGCAAAGATAGGGTAGACAGTCAGAACCTTCTTCCCAGGATGGCAATGTGAAAGGCGACAGGGCATTCAGTGCATTCAGAAAGTATTCAGACCACTTCACTTTTTCCACATTTTACATTACAGCCTTATTTTAAAATGGATTCAATTCATTTTTTTAATCATCTATCTACACACAATCTGCACACAGTATGAAGAAATGAAAACAGGTGTTTAGAAATGTTTGCAAAGTGCAAAATAACCAAATAATTTCTTTTTAATTACTTTTCTAAACACCTGTTTTCGCTTTTTTAATATTTGATGATGAAAAAAAAGAATTTAATCCATTTTAGAATAAGGCTGTAACGTAACAAAATGTGGAAAAAGTGAAGGGGTCCGAATACTTTCTGAATGCACTGTAGCTTTAAGGTGAGAAGGGCAAAGTTCAAAGGTGAAAGTACAAAGGGCAATTTTTTTACACAGAGGGTGATGAGTACCTGGAACACGTTGCCTGGGGCGATGGTGGAGGCAGGTATGATAGTGGCCTTTAAGAGGCTTTTGGATAGACACATGGATATGCATGGAATGGAGGGATAATGCCCCTGTCCCACTTAGGAAACCTGAACGGAAACCTCTGGAGACTTTGCGCCCCACACAAGGTTTCCGTGCGGTTCCCGGAGGTTCCCGGAGGTTTTTGTCAGTCTCTCTACCTGCAACCTCCGGCAACCACCTGCAACCTCCGAGAACCGCACGGAAATCTTGGGTGGGGTGCAAAGTCTCCAGAGGTTTCCGTTCAGGTTTCCTAAGTGGGACAGGGGCATAAGGATTACGCGCAGGGAAATAGGAGTTGGTCTCGGCATCACGTTCGGCACGGACTTTGTGGGCCGAAGGGCCTGTACCTGCACTGAGAGAGGACACAAAATTCTGGAGTAACTCGGTGGGACAGGCAGCATCCCAGGAGAAAAAGAATAGGTGACGTTTTGGGTCGAGAACCTTCTTGAGACTGAGAGTGGTGGGTGCCTGGAACGCTGGAACGCGCTGCCAGGGGTGGTGGTGGAGGCAGATACGATAGTGGCGTTTAAGACGCTTTTACATTGGTTTGCAGGGAATGGATGGAGGGATATCGATCACATGCAGGCAGTGGAGTTTACTTTAACTTGGCATTGTGCTAAGGAATGAGTGGGTTAGCACAGGATGAGCGTTTGACAGCCTAGGGCCTGTACTCGCTGGAGTTTGGATGGTTGAGGGGGGACCTCATTGAAGCTGACTGAATAATGAAAGGCATAAATAGAGTGGATGCGGAGAGGATGTTTCCACTGGTGGGAGAGTCTAGGACCAGAGGTCAGAGCCTCAGAATTAAAGGGCGCTCTTTTAGACAGGAGGTGAGGAGGAACTTCTTTAGTCAGAGGGTCGTTAATCTGTGGATCTCATTGCCACAGAGGGCTGTGGAGGCCAAGGCAGTGGATATTTTAAATGTAGAGGTGGATAAATTCTTGATTACAACGGGTGTCAAGGGTTATGGGGAGAAGGTAGGAAAATTGGATTAGGAAGCAGAGATCAGCCATGATTGAATGGCTGGGAGGACTCGATGGGCTGAATGGCCTAATTCTACCCCTATAACCTGTGGACTTGTTTCGGGGAGAAGACTGGAGAATGGGGTTGAGATGAACGACTCGATGGGCCGCATGGCCCTAATTGTACTCCTACAACTTGTGAACTTGTGTTCGGCACGGACATTGTGGGCCGAAGGGCCTGCCCCGGTGCTGGACGGTTCCCTGTGGTCTACATCTCCTCTTGCCCATCCAACCTTACGTCGGCAGACTTGGCTGCTAGGCCAAGAGTCGAGAGGAACCTCCAGCCCCTGCCTGAAGCTGCTGGAGTATATAAGACAACTCATTGCAGTAGAAGGACCTAATATTCACAAACACATCGAATCAGATCAGAGTTCCCCCTTCAACACATTTGCTTCTCATTTGCATGGCTGATGGTGACTGAAAGTGAAAGAGAGAAAGTGATGGAATTTGATTCGGAATACATCAAAATGATACCCATTCAATTTATAACTCCGGATCCTCTGGGTATTAAATACATTTAAAAAGCCGACTAATTATAATTCCATCACTTCAAAAGAAAACTCAATTTAGCTTAAGACAAATGGCAAAGCACATGTTTGTAAAATTAATTGACAATGATTTTGTCAGAAATGAAGTACTTCCAACGCTTTAACTCATGAAATATTAATGACTGTTGACGCTACTCGCCAAGGCTGCCGTGCATGGCAGGGAATAGCAATGTGCAGAAGTTCTCCTTCCACCCGATCTGACGGGGGATATCTGGAGGGTAGGCGGGCTGTCGACAGCCTGCTCGTGCGGGAGAAAAATTGTGGGCGATCCGGGAGAATCTTTGGGCGGCAGCGGTATAGTTGCTGCCTCACAGCGCCGGAGACCCGGGTTTGATCCTAACCACGGGTGCATGTCTGTCCAGAGTTTGTACGTTCTCCCTGGGACCGCGTGGGTTTTCTCTGGGTGATCTGGTCTCCTCCCACGCTCCAAAGACGTGCAGGTTTGTAGGTTAATGGGCTTCGGTAAGTTGTAAAATTGTCCCTAGTGTCTGGGATGGTGCTAGTGTACGGGGTGATCGTTGGTCGGCGTGGACTCGGTGCGCCGAAAGGGCCTGTTCCTGCGCTTTGGAACGTGGGAGGAAACCGGAGCACCCGGGGAAAACACTTGCACTATCCTACGAACTAGCGCCCATTTACAGAAGCCAATAATATCTCTAGTCTGAAGTAAAATCTGAAAGATGTCCGGCCCTTGGATATGGAGCCAGACTTCAAGGGTGGGAGAAGGTTTCAGATGCTGAGAAGATCAGCAGAGTTGTCCTGAGGAGATGATCAATAAAGAGGTATTCCTCGGTCTTAATGGTACCACTAAGAAATTGTGAACCAAACACATACTGTAGATGCCACAGGCAAGAAGGCACATCAACAACTCGACCTCCTCAGATGACTGAGGAAGTTCAACGTGTGTCCAATAACTCTTACAAACTTCCACGGATGCTCTATGGAAAGCATGCTGTCGAGTTGCATCACAGATCGGTTTGGGAACAGCTCGGCCCAAGACTGCAAGAAGTCACAGTCTAAGAATAAAGAGGAGGCCATTTAAAACATAGATGAGAAAAAAAAAAAAAAATATCAATCAGAGTTGTGAATCTGTGGAATTCTCTGCCACAGAAGGCAGTGGAGGCCAATTCACTGGATGAATTTAAAAGAGAGTTAAGGCCCTGTCCCACTTACGTGTCCTTGGCACGCAAATTACGTGACCTCGTCGTCGCGTTGAGGCGCACGGGCATCGTGTAGCCGTGCGGAGCCGGTCCCACTGAGAAGCGCGGAGGGATATGGAGTTGTGCACGACATCGCGCGGGGCTCCGAAATTTTTGTAGCGAACAAAATCTTCGTGCGGCAATGGCCTATCGCGTAACTGACGGCCAAAGTGGGACAGGCCCAAGACCCTGGCGCGACGCAACGTCTCACCTTCAACAGCAGCAGAAGCGGGCAAACGATCGCCGAACTCGGCCTGGGGCTCACGGCCGTTGCCGATCCAGTCCGCCCCCACTTCTACTCCCAGAGGGGCCAAGAAAATTGGAGATAGACACAAAATGCAGGAGTAACTCAGCGGGACCGGCGGCAGGATCTCTGGAGAGAAGCAATGGGTGACGTTTCGGGTCAAGACCCTTCTTTCAGACTGAAGAAGCGTCTCGACCCGAAACTTCACCCATTCCTTCTCTCCAGAGATGCTGCAGAGGCTAGCGGAATCAAGGGATATGGGGAGAAGGCAGGTACAGGTTACTGTAAGTAAGTAAGTAAGTAAACTTTATTTATATAGCACATTTTAAGTCAACTTGCATTGACCCCAAAGTGCTTCACATAAATTGAATAATAAGTTCCATTGCAAACCATAGAAAAAGGTTTTTAAAAAAATGAATAAAAAAATGGACACAACATATTATAGAGTTCAACACAAACGTCCCCCCACAGCAGAATCAAAACATTTCCACTGTGGGGAAAGGCACCAGAAAGTTAAGTCCTCTTCCTCTGTGAAACACCCGAGGTCGGGGCCCATCTGTGGCCGTGCAGCCAGTCCGATGATTTTCAGGGCCCTCTTGCCGTAAAGATGGAACATCGGCGTCGGGTGAAACATTCCTCGGCGGCTTGGAAAATCTACTGATAGTGGATGATCAGCCATGATCACAGTGAATGGCGGTGCTGGCTCAAAGAGTCAAAAGGCCTCCTCCTGCACCTATTTTCTATGTTATGTTAAATTGCAGAGTTGTGGACGTAGCCCAGTCCATCAAATGGACAGACACTCTAGAATCTCTGGAACTCTCTGCAACAGAAGGTAATTGAGGCCAGTTCAATGGCTATATTTAAGAGAGAGTTAGATGTGGCCCTTGTGGCTAAAGGGATCAGGGGGTATGGAGAGAAGGCTGGTACGGAATACTGAGTTGGATGATCAGCCATGATCATATTGAATGGCGGTGCAGGCTCGAAGGGCCGAATGGCCTACTCCTGCACCTATTTTCTATGTATCTATGTATGTATCCCCACCATTGACTCCATCTACATTTCCCGCTGCCTCGGTAACGCAGCCAACATCATCAAAGACATATCCATCCTGTTTATTCCTTCTTCTCCCTGCTCCAGTCCGGCAGAAAGTACAGAAGCTTGAAAGCGCGCACCACCAGACTCAGGAACAGCTTCCTCCCCTCTGTCATCAGGCTTCCGAACGGTCCTTCCACAAGCTCGGGTGCTGTCCGATTCACCTCTACCCCATTGCGGACATTGGACTTGGTCTGTGGAACTGATGCGCCACGATGCTGAGAACTCTATCCTGCACTCTGTATCTTCCCCTTTGCTCTATCTATTGTATTTGGGTTTGACTTGATTGTGTTTATGAGTAGTATTATCTGATCTGATTGGATAACATGCAATTTAAACTGGAGACATTCCCTCTCTCCAGAGGTGCTGCCTGACTCGCCGAGTTACTCCAGCATTTTGTGTCGACCCCCCACTTAGTTTAGCTCCGCTAAGCTGCCAGCTTAGTTTAGTTTAGAGATACAGTGCGGAAACAGGCCTTTCGGCCCACCAGTTCTATCCTGCACACTCGATGCCCTTTTTAAGATTGACTTTAAATTCATAATGTATTCCATTTTATTTCATTGCCATAATTTTTACTTGCTTTTATTTCAATGGCATAGTCTTATTTCTTTTTATTTTAATGGCACTCATTTTCAAATTATTTTAAGCTCAATGGCATGCTTTGTAAAACGCCATTTGAAGTTTCATTTTAAACTTGTTAACATGTTTAAACAAAAAACTTTTTTCCTTTTCCCTAACTTTTAGTTGGAGCCTTGTGACTCTATAATATGGTACATTGGTCCATCTCAGTTCCATGATGTAGAGAGTTGTACATTATTACCTGTCCCCATCCCCTCCCTCTCTCTCCCCCTCCCCTCCTCTCCCATCCCCTTCCACTTGTATTTAAGGAAGGACATTCTTGCTATTGAGGGAGTGCAGCGTAGGTTCACGGGTTAATTCCCGGGATGGCGGGACCGTCATATCCGGAGAGAATGGAGCGGCTGGGCTTGTATACGCTGGAATTTAGAAGGATGAGAGGTGATCTTATTGAAACATATAAGATTATTAAGGGTTTGCACACGCTAGAGGCAGGAAACATGTTCCTGATGTTGGGGGAGTCCAGAACCAGGGGCCACAGTTTAAGAATCGGGATAAGCCATTTAGACTGGAGAGTTGTGAGTCTGTGGAATTCGCTGCCTCAGAGGGCGGCGGTGGCCGATTCTCTGGATACTTTCAAAAGAGAGCTAGAGAGGGTTCTTAAGGATAGCGGAGTCAGGGGATATGGGGAGAAGGCACGAACGGGATACTGAGTTGGATGATCAGCCATGATCACATTGAATGGCGGTGCTGGCTCGAAGGGCCGAATGGCCTACTCCTGCACCTTTTGTCTATTGTATCCCTCTCTCTGGCTTGACATTTCTCTTCTCTTCCTTTCCTTATCTCACACCCTTTTTGCCTCTTTTTCATCCCTGGCCTTTGTCCACCCATCTTCCCTTTGAACCCCCTCTATCCACCTATCACTCACCAAGCTTTGTCCCTTCCCACCCCGGTTTTCCGGCTTTCTCTCCCCCCTCCCCCACTATAATCAACCCGAAGGAGGCTCCCGACCCAAAATGTCGGCCATCCATCTCCTCCAGAGATGCCGCCAGCCCCGCTGAGTTACTCCAGCACTTTGTGTTTTTTTTTTGTAAACCAGCATCTGCAGTTCCTTGTTCCCTCCCCCCCCATTGTTTCTTGTTTATCACGTGACAGGAAGTGGAGACTTTAAAAGGAAGAGACATCTCATCCCCCTCATTGAGACTTCCATAGGGTTGACAGAAATATTGTGCTTGTTCGTGTGACGAAACTGTTATCGATGAAAGAAAACAGATAAATTACAGATTGCTTATTTTATTCAAAAATAATGAACATGGCTGTGATAATGCATGTGTGCAAGATAATTGTCCTGTGCATAAGTTAACAAATTAAGTGCTCACAGATGCCAACATAACAGCGATCGTCTCAGTTTCACCGCAATCAATTACACTTGCGATCTGATCCCTTATAAATTTGTGCATTAAACACCTCTGAAGCAAAGTCGGCCTCGGACATCGGCTATGGGAGCGGATCTGCCAGCTCCGGGCCAGGCTGGAGTACCAGAGCCCCGGCCGCAGGGGCCAAATTCCATCCGGCGCTCGGACGTGGAAGTCCCGATGAGGTTGAGATCGGTCGCCTCACCCAGCCTAGGGGCTACATTGTCGTGGGGGTGGGGGTGGGGGTGGGGGTGGGGGGGGAAGGATTTCAAGTGCCCTCTCGGAATTTTGTCCAGATTAAAGGAAGTGCCGGACAACCACTTGCTAGAAAATCTGTGATGGACTAGAACATAGAAGTAGAAGGATCGGACTTGGAGCTGTAGAGTGGGCATTAGGTTAGATTGGCACGATGGCTAACACAAGACCGATGGGCCGAAGGGCCTGTTCCTGTGCTGTACTGTACTGTACTGTTTTACGTTCTACGTTCTAAGAGGGAGTCGCTTTAGTGCTGATCACATCATCTCATCGATGATGATAACCCGTACCTGCCTTCTCCCCATCTCTACCTTTAGTAAGGAGATGGGGAGGAATTTCTTTAGCCAGAGGGTGGTGAATCTGTGGAATTCATTGCCACTGACGGCTGTGGAGGGCAAGTCAGTGGATATTTTTAAGGCGGAGGTTGACAGATTCTTGATTAGTACGGGTATGAGCGGTTATGGGGCGAAGGCAGGAGGATGGGGTTGAGAGGGTTGAGACAGATTAGCCTAGATTGAATGGCGGAGTAGACTTGATGGGCTGAATGGCCTAATTTTGCTCCTAGAACTTATGGACTTATGAGTCGGTTGCGGACTTTAGGACCGTCTCAGGGGGCTGGGAATGAGTGTCAGTGGTAACTACTTGGAATCTAGTGGATGGACTCGCACAGCGAGCTGGTCAGAAGGCGGTGAGAGGCAGCGGGCGAGGGAGGGAGGTTGTTCGTGGTGCGAATTCTCAGGGCCATACCACGACGGCACGGTGGCGCAGCGGTAGAGTTGCTGCCTTGCAGCGCCAGGGACCCGGGTTCGCTCCAGTCTACGGGTGCTGTCTGTACGGAGTTCGCACGCTCGCGTGGGATTTCTCCGCGATCTATGGTTTCCTCCCACGCTCCAAAGACGTACAGGCTTGTAGGTTAGTTGGCATGGTGGGTATGTGTAAATTGTCCCTAGTGTTAGTGTGCGGGGGCCGCTGGTCGGCAGCGGACTCGGTGGGCCGAAGGGCCTGTTTCCGCGCCGTTTCTCTCAACTAAACTAAAGTAAACTCAACCCGATGAAGCCAATGGAAGAGACAAAGGTGAGATGGACGACCAACGGATGGCGTGATGGCTGCAGTCCACACGTATCTTCGGTGGCGTTGATAGAATGGTTGACCGGGAGGGGGGAGGGGGAGAGGAGGAGGGGGATGTGGGGGGGGATGAGTGTGACGAAGGGGGCGGGAGGGGTGGAGGTTGGTGCGTGAGGGGAGGGGGAAGTGAGGGAATGGGGAGAGGGTGGAGGGGTTCAGGTGGAATGTGGTAGCGTGGGGGGGGGGGGGGAGTGGGTATTAGGGAGAAGGTTTTGGGTAGGGGTGAGATGAGGAGGGAATCGTGGTGTGGTGTGTGGGGGGGGGGCATTGGGTGTGGAGGGAGGGGGTATGTGGTGTGGGGGAGAGGAGAGTGGGCGGGGGGTGAGCATGGGGGGATAAAGGGTTGAGGGTAGCAGGGGGGGATGGAGGGGTGGGGAGAGGGTAGGGGGCGAGAAGGGGGGAGGGGCAGGGGGGGCAGGGGAAGGTGAAGGATGTGCATTGGGGAGGGGGTGGAGGGGAGGGATGAAGGAGGGGGGTGGAGTGGGTGGGGGGGTTGAGGGGTGTGGGGGTTTGGGGGATGGGAGGGGTGTGGGGGAGGGGTGTGGTGGAGGGGTGGGGGTGCAGGGACGGGGAAGGGAGGGGAATGGAGGGGTGTGGGGAGGGAAGGGGTGGGAGTGGGTGGAGGAGGGGTGTGGGGAGGGGGGTGGTAGGAGGAGTGTCGATTGGGGAGGAGGGGTGAGTGGGGGGGTGTGTGAAACGGGGGTGGGGAGGGTGTCGATTGGGGAGGAGGCGGGTGATTTTTGGGAAGAGGGGGGTAGAGACGATGCAGGGTGTGGAGGGTGAGAGGGGTGGAAAGATTGTGTGTGTGTGTGTGTGGGGGGGGGAGGGGTGAGAGGATAGGGGTGGAGGGAGGGTGTGAGGTAGTCGGTGAGATGGGTGACAAGCACAGAGGTGGGACATGTCGGGAAGGGAGGAAGAGAAAGAAATGAAGACAGATTAATCATGGTTCGGTTCGGTTCGTCAACAATGATAGATCAACACATACACAGTCTAACACTAACGCAGTGGTGTGCGTGGAGCCAGTGCGATGGGACCGTTGCTGGTGGCGTCATTGGTGCTGTTTGACGTGACTCCACCAGAAACTGCATGAAAGGGCAGCACGGAGGCGCAGCTGTAGAGTTTTGTTTAAGAAGGAACTGCAGATGCTGGAAAATCGAAAATGCTGGAGAAACTCAGCGGGTGCGGCAGCATCTATGGAGCGATGGAAATAGGCAACGTTTCGTCCCGAAACGTTGCCTATTTCCTTCGCTCCATAGAAGATGCTGCTGTACCCGCAGCGGTAGAGTTGCTGCCTTCCATCGCTTGCAGCACCAGAGACCCGGGTTCGATCCCGGCTCGGGGGGCATGTCTGCACCCTCTTCCCCCGCGACCTGCGTGGGTTTTCTCCGACATCTTCGCTTTCCTCCCACACTCGGTTCGTCGGTCAATTGCCCCGGTATAAATGTAAATTGTCCCCCGTGCGTGTAGGGCAGCGTTAGTGTGCGGGGATCGCTTGACTCGGTGGGCCAAAGGGCCTCTTTTCCTGGAGGCTGCAGCGAATCGTCCGATCAGCAGAAAAGATTATTGGCTGCAACCTTCCCTCCATTGATGAACTGTACACTGCAAGGGCCAGGAAGCGAGCGGGCAAGATCATCTCTGACCCCTCTCACCCTGGCCACAAACTCTTTGAATCACTTCCCTCTGGAAGGCGACTCCGGACTGTCAAAGCTGCCACAGCCAGACATAAAAACAGTTTTTATCCACGAGTAGTTGCTCTACTCAACAGCCAAAAATCTGTAGCCTCCCTTTGATCTGGTATTTTGTTGGTTCACATGCTTGATCAATGGTGTTTTATCATTAATGTTTTATTATTATTAATGTTTAGTGTTTTCTGAGTCATTCGTAACTGTCACTGTCTGTCATGTTGTTACTTGTGGGCGGAGCACCAAGGCAAATTCCTTGTATGTGAATACTTGGCCAATAAACTTACTTACTTACTTACTTTTCCACGCTGCATCTGTCAACTAAACTGCTTTGGCCGCAATGCTCGGACATTTGGCAGAAGCCGATTGTTGCTTGCGTGAGAGGAGCAGCAAGGACCCAAGTCACTCACTACCACCGACCAGCTGCTGATCCAATGTTTCCTGAAGTCCAAACTGAGCAAATGATTTCCCTGGCCCCTGCCTTCGCGATGTGTTTGCGTGTGTGTGTGTGTGTGTGTGCGCGCGCGCGCGCGTGTGTGTGTGTGTGCTAGTGCGTGTGTGTGTGTGTGTGCGCGTGTGTGTGCTAGTGCATGTGTGTGTGTGTGTGCGCGGTTCGGTCGATCCAGCTCGCGGTTTCAACGCGGATGGGTCGATCCAGCTCAAGGTTTTTCAGCAGAGTGCCCTCGAGCTGGAAGGTCGAAGACACTCTTTTTAACTCACGGATTAGGTCACCGCAGTGGGACAGGCCCTTGAGCGGAGGTGTTCTGCGAAACGTGCCTGAGCCGGTCGTTTCGATCGTTTCACTCAACACCTCCACTCAGTCCGCTTTATCCAACCTGATCTCCCGGTGGCTCAGCACTTCAACTCCCCCTCCCATTCCCAATCTGACCTTTCTGTCCTGGGCCTCCTCCATTGTCAGAGTGAGGCCCAGCGCAAATTGGAGGAGCAGCACCTCATATTTCGTTTGGGTGGTTTACACCCCAGCGGTATGAACATTGACTTCTCTAACTTCAAGTAGCCCTTGCTTTCCCTCTCTCTCCATCCCCTCCCCCTTCCAACTTCTCCCACCAGTCTTACAGTCTCCGACCACATTCTCTCTCTGTCCTGCCCACTCCTCTGACATCAGCCTGAGGAAGGGTCTCGACCTGAAAAGTCACCCATTCCTTCTCTCCAGAGATGCTGCCCATCCCGCTGAGATACTCCAGCTTTTTGTGTCGACCTGGGAAGAGACTGTACCTGAATAGACAATAGACAATAGGTGCAGGAGTAGGCCATTCGGCCCTTCGAGCCAGCATCGCCATTCAATGTGATCATGGCTGATCATCCCCAATCAGTACCCCGTTCCTGCCTTCTCCCCATATCCCCTGACTCCGCTATCTTTAAGAGCCCTAATCTAGCTCTCTCATGAAAGTATCCAGAGAACCGGCCTCCACTGCCCTCTGATCTGTCCCTGTAAGGCAACAACTCTACCTCTGTGCGACCACCGTGCCGCCCGCTTCATTGAAAGAAAAGATTTGGGAAGATGAGACCCTGAATAAACTGATGCTGTTGGCCAATACCAAGCCCGTGGCCCATGCAGAACACGCAATGGTTTAAAATAAAATGCAGGAAAACAATATTTTTTTTCTCCTCTCTATTATTTTCTTGCCGATGCTTTGAACTTGTTCAAAACAGACAGGAGTGCGTGACCCTGCCCAAGGACTTGGCTTTCAGTTTGTATTAGCTTGGACGGCAAGAATACTGATTTGTTATATCCATGAATACATTCAGTTGTGTAGGAAGGAACTGCAGATGCTGGTCCACACCGAAGACAGACACAAAATGCTGGAGTAACTCAGCGGGACAGGCGGTATCTCCGGTTCGTCCATCCTCCCGCAACCCGCAGAGCGGTCCTGAGCTACTATCTACCTCGTTGGCGACCCTGGGACTATCCTGGATCAGACTTCGCTGGCTTTACCTTGCACTAACCTGATCATGTATCTTGTACACTGTCAATGGCTCGATTGTCTTTCTCCTGACTGGATAGCATGTAACATAACAAGCTTTTCACTGTACCTCGATGACAATAAACTAAACTGGAATTGTGAGGGGTAGGAAGGAACTGCAGGTGCTGGTTTACACCGAAGATGAAACACAAAATGCTGACTGGATAGAAACATAGAAACCTAGGAAATAGGTGCAGGAGTAGGCCATTCGGCCCTTCGAGCCTGCACCGCCATTCAATATGATCATGGCTGATCATCCAACTCCGTATCCTGTACCTGCCTTCTCTCCATACCCCCTGATACCTTTAGCCACAAGGGCCACATCTAACTCCCTCTTAAATATAGCCAACGAACTGGCCTCTACTACCTTCTGTGGCAGAGAATTCCAGAGATTCACCACTCTCTGTGTGAAAAATGTTATTCTCATCTCGGTCCTAAAAGACTTCCCCCTTATCCTTAAACTGTGACCCCTTGTTCTGGACTTCCCCAACATCGGGAACAATCTTCCTGCATCTAGCCTGTCCAACCCCTTAAGAATTTTGTACTTTTCTATATTCCATGGAGCGCAGGAGGATGAGGGGTGATCTTATACAGGTGTACAAAATCATGAGAGGAATAGATCGGGTAGATGCACAGATTCTCTTGCCCAAGTTTCTATAAGATCCCCCCTCAATCTTCTAAATTCTAGCGAGTACAAGCCGAGTCTATCCAGCAGACAGCACCGAACAAAAAGCTTTTCACTGTACCTCGGTACACGTGACAATTAACTAAACTAAACTCCAGAGATGCTGAGTTACTCCAGCACTTGG